>NW_019272035.1:3451078-3528171 GCF_002738345.1 Cucurbita maxima | reverse complement strand
TAGGGAAAAGCCCGTGGAAACCCAGTAGGAATTGGATGCGGCGAGAGCGTACAAGTCGGCTGGCTGCTTACCGAGTGCTTTTTTACTCGGCGCATTTTAGATTTCTTTTTCAGGTCTTCGCTAACTGTCGCTCGAGGTGGGGGGAGCGTTTGAGAGCCGCATTTCCACCTGAGGGCCGTTTATGAGTGTCGATCCGGTCTGTGTACCTTGGGTCTTTTATATTTTGTTTGAAATAGTATCGCGAACCCTTTCTCCGTTTGCAACAATCCTTGACAACACATGTTTGTATTGCTTTTCGATTTGTTTTAGCTGTGGTGTTGTTTGATTTTAAATTGCATTATTCTAATGTTCAAGTTTATTTTCCTTTCTTTCCGTCATTTTCGTCACTTTTTGAGATTTGGAGCCTCGAAAATCGCGTAACGAAAGACCCAACGACTCTTCGTCTAGCGAAAACAGTCTGTTGGACCAATCAACCTAGACCCCTCATACTTAGCTTAGTTCATAAATTTCTTGGCTAAATCAAAAAGCATATAACATGCTCGTAATCACTCCACCCCAGTCCTCGTTGATTCGTGCAAGTATTTCTTCAATAAAAGTCCAGACAATTAATTACATGTTCAGGTGTGTGTTCGAGGTTATCGAGCTCTTAAACTCTCTCGTACAGGCCTAAAAAGAATCGAGATTGTAGAACGAAACTAAATAGAAATAATAAACATAAAGGAAATTCAAGTATGGCGTCGCCCAGACTTGAACTGGAGACCTTCAGTGTGTTAGACTGACGTGATAACCAACTACACCACGACACCATTTGAAGCACTCCGAGAAGGTCAGATAACCACAGAGGCAAGCCCGAAGTTCCTAGAGCCTAGGGAAAATCCCGTGGAAACCCAGTAGGAATTGGATGCGGCGAGAGCGTACAAGTCGGCTGGCTGCTTACCGAGTGCTTTTTTACTCGGCGCATTTTAGATTTCTTTTTCAGGTCTTCGCTAACTGTCGCTCGAGGTGGGGGGAGCGTTTGAGAGCCGCATTTCCACCTGAGGGCCGTTTATGAGTGTCGATCCGGTTTGTGTACCTTGGGTCTTTAAATTTTGTTTGAAATAGTATCGCGAACCCTTTCTCCGTTTGCAACAAACCTTGACAACACATGTTTGTATTGCTTTTCGATTTGTTTTAGCTGTGGTGTTGTTTGATTTTAAATTGCATTATTCCAATGTTCAAGTTTATTTTCCTTTCTTTCCGTCATTTTCGTCACTTTTTGAGATTTGGAGCCTCGAAAATCGCGTAACGAAAGACCCAACGACTCTTCGTCTAGCGAAAACAGTCTGTTGGACCAATCAACCTAGACCCCTCATACTAAGCTTAGTTCATAAATTTCTTGGCTAAATCAAAAAGCATATAACATGCTCGTAATCACTCCACCCCAGTCCTCGTTGATTCGTGCAAGTATTTCTTCAATAAAAGTCCAGACAATTAATTACATGTTCAGGTGTGTGTTCGAGGTTATCGAGCTCTTAAACTCTCTCGTACAGGCCTAAAAAGAATCGAGATTGTAGAACGAAACTAAATAGAAATAATAAACATAAAGGAAATTCAAGTATGGCGTCGCCCAGACTTGAACTGGAGACCTTCAGTGTGTTAGACTGACGTGATAACCAACTACACCACGACANCATTTGAAGCACTCCGAGAAGGTCAGATAACCACAGAGGCAAGCCCGAACTTCCTAGAGCCTAGGGAAAAGCCCGTGGAAACCCAGTAGGAATTGGATGCGGCGAGAGCCTACAAGTCGGCTGGCTGCTTACCGAGTGCTTTTTTACTCGGCGCATTTTAGATTTCTTTTTCAGGTCTTCGCTAACTGTCGCTCGAGGTGGGGGGAGCGTTTGAGAGCCGCATTTCCACCTGAGGGCCGTTTATGAGTGTCGATCCGGTCTGTGTACCTTTGGGTCTTTAAATTTTGTTTGAAATAGTATCGCGAACCCTTTCTCCGTTTGCAACAAACCTTGACAACACATGTTTGTATTGCTTTTCGATTTGTTTTAGCTGTGGTGTTGTTTGATTTTAAATTGGATTATTCTAATGTTCAAGTTTATTTTCCTTTCTTTCCGTCATTTTCGTCACTTTTTGAGATTTGGAGCCTCGAAAATCGCGTAACGAAAGACCCAACGACTCTTCGTCTAGCGAAAACAGTCTGTTGGACCAATCAACCTAGACCCCTCATACTAAGCTTAGTTCATAAATTTCTTGGCTAAATCAAAAAGCATATAACATGCTCGTAATCACTCCATCCCAGTCCTTGTTGATTCGTGCAAGTATTTCTTCAATAAAAGTCCAGACAATTAATTACATGTTCAGGTGTGTGTTCGAGGTTATCGAGCTCTTAAACTCTCTCGTACAGGCCTAAAAAGAATCGAGATTGTAGAACGAAACTAAATAGAAATAATAAACATAAAGGAAATTCAAGTATGGCGTCGCCCAGACTTGAACTGGAGACTTTCAGTGTGTTAGACTGACGTGATAATCAACTACACCACGACACCATTTGAAGCACTTTGAGAAGGTCAGATAACCACAGAGGCAAGCCCGAACTTCCTAGAGCCTAGGGAAAAGCCCGTGGAAACCCAGTAGGAATTGGATGCGGCGAGAGCCTACAAGTCGGCTGGCTGCTTACCGAGTGCTTTTTTACTCGGCGCATTTTAGATTTCTTTTTCAGGTCTTCGCTAACTGTCGCTCGAGGTGGGGGGAGCGTTTGAGAGCCGCATTTCCACCTGAGGGCCGTTTATGAGTGTCGATCCGGTCTGTGTACCTTGGGTCTTTTATATTTTGTTTGAAATAGTATCGCGAACCCTTTCTCCGTTTGCAACAAACCTTGACAACACATGTTTGTATTGCTTTTCGATTTGTTTTAGCTGTGGTGTTGTTTGATTTTAAATTGCATTATTCCAATGTTCAAGTTTATTTTCCTTTCTTTCCGTCATTTTCGTCACTTTTTGAGATTTGGAGCCTCGAAAATCGCGTAACGAAAGACCCAACGACTCTTCGTCTAGCGAAAACAGTTTGTTGGACCAATCAACCTAGACCCCTCATACTAAGCTTAGTTCATAAATTTCTTGGCTAAATCAAAAAGCATATAACATGCTCGTAATCACTCCATCCCAGTCCTCGTTGATTCGTGCAAGTATTTCTTCAATAAAAGTCCAGACAATTAATTACATGTTCAGGTGTGTGTTCGAGGTTATCGAGCTCTTAAACTCTCTCGTACAGGCCTAAAAAGAATCGAGATTGTAGAACGAAACTAAATAGAAATAATAAACATAAAGGAAATTCAAGTATGGCGTCGCCCAGACTTGAACTGGAGACTTTCAGTGTGTTAGACTGACGTGATAACCAACTACACCACGACACCATTTGAAGCACTTTGAGAAGGTCAGATAACCACAGAGGCAAGCCCGAAGTTCCTAGAGCCTAGGGAAAAGCCCGTGGAAACCCAGTTGGAATTGGATGCGGCGAGAGCCTACAAGTCGGCTGGCTGCTTACCGAGTGCTTTTTTACTCGGCGCATTTTAGATTTCTTTTTCGTGTCTTCGCTAACTGTCGCTCGAGGTGGGGGGAGCGTTTGAGAGCCGCATTTCCACCTGAGGGCCGTTTATGAGTGTCGATCCGGTCTGTGTACCTTGGGTCTTTTATATTTTGTTTGAAATAGTATCGCGAACCCTTTCTCCGTTTGCAACAAACCTTGACAACACATGTTTGTATTGCTTTTCGATTTTTTTTAGCTGTGGTGTTGTTTGATTTTAAATTGCATTATTCTAATGTTCAAGTTTATTTTCCTTTCTTTCCGTCATTTTCGTCACTTTTTGAGATTTGGAGCCTCGAAAATCGCGTAACGAAAGACCCAACGACTCTTCGTCTAGCGAAAACAGTCTGTTGGACCAATCAACCTAGACCCCTCATACTTAGCTTAGTTCATAAATTTCTTGGCTAAATCAAAAAGCATATAACATGCTCGTAATCACTCCACCCCAGTCCTCGTTGATTCGTGCAAGTATTTCTTCAATAAAAGTCCAGACAATTAATTACATGCTCAGGTGTGTGTTCGAGGTTATCGAGCTCTTAAACTCTCTCGTACAGGCCTAAAAAGAATCGAGATTGTAGAACGAAACTAAATAGAAATAATAAACATAAAGGAAATTCAAGTATGGCGTCGCCCAGACTTGAACTGGAGACCTTCAGTGTGTTAGACTGACGTGATAACCAACTACACCACGACACCATTTGAAGCACTCCGAGAAGGTCAGATAACCACAGAGGCAAGCCCGAAGTTCCTAGAGCCTAGGGAAAAGCCCGTGGAAACCCAGTAGGAATTGGATGCGGCGAGAGCCTACAAGTCGGCTGGCTGCTTACCGAGTGCTTTTTTACTCGGCGCATTTTAGATTTCTTTTTCAGGTCTTCGCTAACTGTCGCTCGAGGTGGGGGGAGCGTTTGAGAGCCGCATTTCCACCTGAGGGCCGTTTATGAGTGTCGATCCGGTCTGTGTACCTTGGGTCTTTAAATTTTGTTTGAAATAGTATCGCGAACCCTTTCTCCGTTTGCAACAAACCTTGACAACACATGTTTGTATTGCTTTTCGATTTGTTTTAGCTGTGGTGTTGTTTGATTTTAAATTGCATTATTCTAATGTTCAAGTTTATTTTCCTTTCTTTCCGTCATTTTCGTCACTTTTTGAGATTTGGAGCCTCGAAAATCGCGTAACGAAAGACCCAACGACTCTTCGTCTAGCGAAAACAGTCTGTTGGACCAATCAACCTAGACCCCTCATACTAAGCTTAGTTCATAAATTTCTTGGCTAAATCAAAAAGCATATAACATGCTCGTAATCACTCCACCCCAGTCCTCGTTGATTCGTGCAAGTATTTCTTCAATAAAAGTCCAGACAATTAATTACATGCTCAGGTGTGTGTTCGAGGTTATCGAGCTCTTAAACTCTCTCGTACTGGCCTAAAAAGAATCGATATTGTAGAACGAAACTAAATAAAAATAATAAACATACAGGCCTAAAAAGAATTTATTTTAAATTGCATTTTTTCTAATGTTCAATTTTATTTTCCTTTCTTTCCTTCATTTTCATTACGGTTTGAGATTTGGAGCCTCGAAAGTCGCGTAACGAAAGACCCAACGACTCTTCGTCTAGCGAAAGCAGCCTTTGAACCAATCAACCTAGACCCCTCATACTAAGCCTAGTTCACATTATGACCATAGAGATGAAAAAGAATGTACCATGTATACTAATGAATTATTAGTTTCAAATGAAAATGACCAAGAAAGCTTGATAGACGACGATATTTTATAGTCTACTATAGATATTAAGAGTGCTAGTGTTGAGAGAAACTTTCGTCACTATGAAGTATGTAAATATTAAATGAAAGTATTAAATTAAAGTATAGTTAGAATACACAGTATTATTACCATAGAGATGAAAAGTAATGTACCAATGTATACTAATGAATAAGAAGTTTCAAATGAAAATGACCAAGAAAGCTTGATAGAGGACAATATTTTATAGTCTACTATAGATATTAAGAGTGGTAGTGTCGAGAGAAAATTTCATCACTATGAAGTATGTAAAAATTAAATTAAAGTATTGGAATGAAAAAAATATATATATTACTAATAGGACATTATAATGGGAGAAGAAATATAGAAGATTGAAATAAAGGTTGAGTTAAGTATTTAATTTTTCCAACCTTGGTGTCTATATAATTATTGATTTCAATGAAGCGCCTTAGTCACAAACTTACTAATATGAACTATTTTGCTCATGAAATTTTAGGAGAAGACTCAATATGCCATGATAAGGTTATGTATGAAATTTGGTAACCATTAGATTATGATAAAGGGGCTAAACCAACCGTAGACATAAAATGACCAAAATTTCCCTATAATTATGTACTACTTATTTATGACTGAGAATATGTTTGATTAATCCACTCCAACTAAATGGTGTGAAATTATCTTATTTATAATCAAATAAATTACAAAGATATGGAAATAATAATAAATAGAAAGATAACTCTGGTAATAAGGCAAATATTAGATATTCAAGAATGAAAGTGTGAATTGTGTAAGTCAAGACTCAACATTAATTATCCTGATTGAACAAGGTAAAGGTAAAAGAGACAAAAAGAAAGGAAAGAAAGATCAGCTCCATCACCTGACTGAACAAGCAAGGTCAAGCTCCGTAACCCTATTCCATTGGTCTCAGTCTGTAGGTCTGTGTTTGTTCCTGAACCTTCACCCACGCATCCTTTATGGTCGCTTCTTCTTCTTTACTCCTGAAACTGAAAGGAAAGACAAAACAAATTCAATCAAGATCAGCTACCTACCTTCTTGAACTAAAGCAAGCACTAAGTTTAAGTCAGTTCTTTCACTCCTTTCCCGGAACCGTCACTTTCTTTACCTTTCTTTACAGTTCAATCAGGGTTCAGACTCAAGAAGAATTAGACTGAACTACTGAACCAGCCTGTCTGTCTCGTTGCTGCGCTCCTTAGCTGCTTTTCAAGACTCAACCAACAATCAGGGAGACTCCTGATTCATTAGACTTCTCCTACGGATTCCTTTGGACAAGAAAATCCTGCTGACGTCATTGAACAGTAAACTCTTCTCCTCTTCGTCTTCGCTCCTGAACTACTGATACTGAATGAACCTCTCTCTATTCTCCTATGGATTCTTATTCTTTCTCCGGAACTGTAAGTAAAGACTGAGGATGGATGCATTCTCCTTTCCTACTTCACCTTTACCTCTAAACTATCATTAGGTCAAGCTCCTTCTCCTATGTTCTTTCTTTTGTTCGCTACTAATCAACTGAAACCAGATTTAACTGTTCTTGATCCCTTGAACTTGGGTTTCTTTCACTCTCTCTGTAACATAGGTAGGCTGGCTTGGCTGACTGGCTTCTCTCCGATTCCTGATTGAACTAAGCGAAATAGTTCTTATTCTTTCTCCTTCCCCTTTATTATTTTATTACTTGAGCTCTTGAATGAAACCCTGATTTCTGGATTTCACGCTTGAACTGCTCATGAGCCTGCCCCCGAACCTATATGACCTGTGAGCTACTGAACTTATCCCTTCTCTTTCACTCTGGAACTCGACTGTAAACAATGACTCCTCTTCGTTTAGAGCCATTTTTTAGTAGAGGTAATTACATTGGAAGGAAAGAAGAGATAGATATTTGCCTTGTAATAAAATATCAAATATAATATATATGGTAAACTATAATTTATTACTAAATATTCTTAACACCTCACCACAAGCTAAGCGTCGGATTTAAACGAACGTGAAGCTTGAATTTGAAAAATTTAAAGAGGTTGAGAAACACTTTTCGTGAAGATATCAACAACCTGGTTCAGAGGAGGTGTAGAGAAACACTTTCTTGGCCATCGAAAATTGCAGAGGGATCGCAGCTCAACGATGATGCTACCTTGGCTTCGGCGAGAATATGTCTAACCCATGAAGAGGGATTGTCGCTTAGCGACGATGCTGCCTTGTCTCTGGTGAGAATATGTCTAACCCCAAGAAGTAGAAGGGGAAACCTAGAGCAAGGGACAAAGACAATGTTGAAGCCGGAAGAGTCGCCACATTGGGCGAAAGAGCCAATTTTGGCAGGAAGGGCGACGACAACTTGGCTAGCGAAGAGGCCAGTGCAGCACCCAGATTCCGAAGGTAAATCTCTGCAAAAAGTTGATGGGCTTGTCGAGATTCCATATATTTCTGAAGAGAACACTGATGAGGATCCTGAGATTAGGGTTTCTGTGAAGGATGAAGGGTTGATTGGGAAGAAAATGAGAGAGACTATATTGGCCAAGGGGAAAACCGATTGGGTTGGAAAAGGTGAGGTTGTATGTACAGAGTATGACGAAAGATGATTTGGAGGTCAATAGGGTAGAGCCGAAGAGTAATCAATCGGCTCCGTCTGCGGCAGCCATGAAGACTGCCCCTGCAGTGTCAAAGCCAGCAGGGGCGGTGAAGAAGAAGATTAAAGGATTCAAAAGCCATTGAAAAGAAAGGATCGGGGTTGTTAAACCGAGAGGGCTCTAATACCATAAGAATGTTTGATTTATCCACCATACCTAAATGGTGTGAAAGTTATCTTATTTATAATCAAATAAATTACAAGGATATGGAAATAATAATAAATGGAAACAACAATAAATAGAAAAATAACTCTAGTAATAAGGAAAATATTAAATATTTGCCTTATAATAAAATATCAAATATAATATATATGGTAAACTATAATTTATTACTAAATATTCTTAACAATGACCAAGGTGGCTTCTAAATGACATGAAATTTGATGAGGAGTTGTATGTCATGGTTCAAAGGAATTATACAAAGTTATAAAGTCATTGGAATATGCTGAGGAAACCAAGAATTGGGGTGTTAAATGACCAACATGCCCCTTTAAGAATTCTAAAATACTTTCAAGATTCTAAAGGACCTGAAGTGTTAAGAAAATTTTTATGGGAGACATTTAGGAAGGTATGGGTAAGTATGTGAGACCTCATGAGGAGATTAGAACATGTTTGAGTTATGAATTCTAAGGAAAAGGACGAAACTACCCCTAAAGACATTTTATAAGAAAATAAGGTTTATTATGAATACCAAATGACAAGATGTGAAAAAACTGATTTGTAAGTATCTTGAGTTTCATTACATATAATATCAGTCTTAGAGGAGAGTTCTGTTAAGTCTCTCCTTAATGTTACAAAGAAATTAGAGGAAAGAACGCTCCTATTGGGGATGTTTATGCACTACGATTGTAGGAGAAAATGTATAAGCGAAGTTATCAATTGTTTGATGCTTTAGTAAAGAAAGGTTTGGAGTGTGTGACTTGAAGGATAAAGTAATACATAAAGATAAATGAAATGAAATGTAACCCCGTTAGAATTATGTCTGATACATAGACTGAAAAATGAGAAATGACATGTTAAGCATGAAAGATGATAGCGGGGTTATATTCATTAATGATAAAAGTAGAAATATTGGAGACCTCGTGTATTATGTGTGCTCATGCATTTGAGGGGATACCCCTATTCCATCACGAGGGTATGGACGCGTACATCCAATGGCAGGACGACGATCGTTATGTTTTGCATAGCGCTGTCGTGACAGTTACTAGTTTCATCGGCTGGTCTAGAATCAGCTACGAATCCGGACCGTATTGAAAAGGTTCCTGAGACACAGCATGGAGTTCTAACGGGTGTCTGGCCTAAGGAGCTCCCAGCGATGTGCGAACTGACTGGTGAGCCCATACTCGCCCGTATAGGCTGTGTGTAGAGTATATGGTACACGTCCAAATTACCCGTTAGGATAGTACCGTAGGTAAATAGATTGAAAAGATAGATCTCGTCATTGCATTCGCATGTTCTTGCATTTAACCCCAATAGTGGGGTCACTTACTGAGTATTTCTTTAAATACTCATGCCATGTGCTACTATATTTTTCAGGTTAAGGCAAGGCATTCATGTACGGCTGGCGACGACATCGCAACTCGATACCATGACACATGCATAGGATAGTGGTATTTATTTTTTTAGACTTAAGCTAGAATAGGATATTTTAAACTTAAACGTTTATTTATTTTATTTCGGGTCTTTTGTTGTGTCATTTTTTTAAAGATGTTTACTAAACACTTAAGTCCATGGATATGTTTTAAGATAAAGGTTATGTTAGGGAATTTAAATGAAGTCTTCCGCATTCAATGTTTATGGTACGTATACCGTAGCAACCTTAAATTAAGTAAAATTTTGGATCGTTATAATTTATATATGCTTGTTATAGTATTATTTTCATACAAACCATTTAATACCCATTAACATTTTCCAGATATTCTATTTTCGTTTAATACCCTTCAACATTTTCGAGATAATTTCAATTATATTCCTAATCTTCCCTCTCTCTCTTATTGGGTTTGCCATTCTTTTAATTATATTCTCAATCTTCTCTTTGTTTATTTCCTTTTTAACCGTTAGTTTTAGCTATTTTTTAATCAATTTTTTTTTTTTATTTAAGAATATAACTTTAATCCCTAATTCAAAACTAACTAACCAAATTAATAAATTAATATATTAAATAAAACAAAAGAAAAACTACTGACCTCTTCAAATGTAATATCTCTTTCTAACCAAACTAAATCTAAACCTTTTTGTTTTTTGGTTGAGGAATTTTGATACAATGCTTGAGTGTTCCTTTTTATTTTTATTTGTTACAATTTTTATAATAGCAAATGGCCATTTAATTGATTTTTTTTTTTTTTATTATGACTATTTATGACTAAATAAAACTAAATAATTGGATAAAAGAAAAAAGAGATGTGAGAGATATAAATCTTCACCATCTACTAATCGGAGGCATTTATGTTTTCTAATATTTTTGCATTTTTGTTCCATTTTGACTGAACTGTGAGTAAGGTGGGTTGAGGAGAGATTATTAGGAAAGGTACATATATATTTATTTATTTTAATATAATAATTTTTTTATTTTTTATTTTTTATTTTGGCTATTAAAACAAAACCCTTATAAAATTCAATCAGATAAGGCTAGAATTAGATTATTTTACGTTAAAAAATAAGTAAGATTTATAATGTTGTTCTAAAGAGTCACTCCACAATCAAACTTGATCAAGACTTAATTGAATAGCTCAGATGCAATCTATGAATTGTGTGAAACTTAAAATGGCAAACATGATTCTCGGATTTATAAGGCGAAAGTCTCAACTTTACAGATAAATTTTATTTATCAAAGATCTCACTTTTACATAATAATTTGTTGGTAATTTTGTTCGAATATATATATTTTAACCAATAAACAAACAAATATCAAGTAATGGTTTTATTGTCAATCATATTTCCAACCTTAAAAACTTGAATAAGAACACTAAAATCCATTATTCATGTTAGGGTAATCTTTGATCATTGATGTTGTAGGGAGTCATTTGCAAATATTGAAATTTGTTGAAAGAGAATTTTTTTATTATTCTTTTGAAAAAAATTATTATTTAAAATCTTTATGTTTCAATATAATCTTTAATAAAAAAAAATTATAAGAAAAATCCTAATAAATTAATTCGGTAATTATTTTGACCCATCATTAATCTTTTAACCCAATAGAACCCACACAGATGCCAAATCACTTCATCTCATTAATCATCTACTACCAATTTAGGTTAGGTTATATATTTAAGTAATACAAATTAAAAAACAAATATGAAAGAATGGTTTTATTGGTAAGAATGTTTGATTAATCCACCACACCTAAAAAATGATGTGAAAGTTATCTTATTTATAATCAAATAAATTACAGAATATGGAAATAACAATAAATGGAAAGATACGTATAGTAATAAGACAAATATTAAATATTTACCTTATAATAAAATATCAAATATAATATATATGATAAACTATAATTTATTACTAAATATTCTTGACAATTGGAAATTATATATCACTATCAATCACAAACCAAACTCACAAATTTATAAAGCAACCATTAAAATCAAAGGTTCCTTCACCCTTCTGACTATACATTGATTATACATTCATACGCATATGGTTAGGACCTATTTATTTTCTATTGGTATCTATGGATTGATCACGAGCCGAAATATGGTTAGGGCCCTTATGTGTCTTGAGTTTATATTGAATGCAGTTAATATGAATTTCGTAACATTTTCTGATTTTTTTGATGGTCGCCAATTAAAAGGGAATATTTTCTCAATTTTTGTTAAAGCTATTGCAGCCGCTAAAGCAGCTATTGGCCCAGCTATTGTTTCGTCAATTTATCGTAACAGAAAATCAACTTGTATCAATCAATCGAATTTGTTGAATAAGTAGTATTTATTTATCGGATAAATTCTGATATTCATCAAGTCAAATTATCGGTATGATACGTAATCCATGATCATGTTTGCGAAAACGTAAAAAATCAAAGTATCTTGGTCCTATTGCATGAGTTAATCTGAAAGTAGATTGATTATAAAAATTCTGATCAATTATTGACTCATCTGGTATCTAAATATATAATTCATTTACAAATTTATTCGATCGAAAATTTATGGTCTTAAAAAAGAATTCTAGATCCAATGTCACATCCATGATAGTAGGTAGTAATTTTGGGATGGAAAAAACAAATAATACTAGTCTAAATGGAAACTAATTACTGAAATAAAGGAATGAGAGGGAAAACGGGCATTGCACAACAAATGAGCAAGCCTAAAAATCTATATATTTTCTTTTCTTTTTTCTTTTTGCTACCCGTGGGAGGCTATCTATCTTTTCTTTTTTGTTTTTCAGAGGGTTATGTCCTATCTTTCTTTTAAGTTCTCTTGCCTTGAGATTATCTAGTAGTACTTTGGCTGTTATGTAAATGACATTTTCTTTTAATAGTGTTTGTGAATCAACTCATAGAAGGTCCAATTGATCATCCCATTAAGTATACCCGAGCTTTCAAAATGTTGGCTCGCTTGAATTCTCTTTGCACCCTTCCTTCCCTCGTAATGAGGGCTGCAAGTGGGCCGTCTTTCTACTCAAAGCGTCTGCGACCAGTTTTGCTTTTCCAGGGTGGTACTGATATCTGCATCGTAGTCCTTTACTAATTCTAGCCACCTTTTCTGCCTCATATTTGACTCTATCTAGGTGAAGAAATATTTAAAACTCTTGTGGTCAGTAAAAATTTGAGTTTTCTCTCCATATAGGTAGTGTCGCCAAATTTTTAGCGCGAACACTACAACAGCCAACTCCAGGCCGTGGGTAAGGTAATTCTTCTCGTATTCTTTTAGTTGACAGGACGCGTATGCAACGACCTTATCGTGTTGCATTAACACACATCCTAGTCCCGTCTTGGACGCGTCACTATAGACTACGTACCCTTATGAGCTCTTGAGTACTGTGAGTACTAGGACGGTTACCAATCTCTCTTTTAAGTTTTAGAAGCTTGCCTCAAAGGCATCATTCCATGTAAATTATAGCCCTTGTCTCGTTAATCGTGTCAAAGGTGAGACTAACCTAGCGAAGCTTTGCACGAACCTTCGATAGTATCCCAAGAAACTCCATACTGTTGTTACCGTAGTTGGGCATTCCCACTTTGTGACCGCTTCGACCTTAGTGGGATCTACGAATACTTCGTCTTTTGACACCACGTGTCCTAGGAAAGAGACTTGTAGTAATCAAATTAGCACATTGAGAACTTGGTACAACTTGTTGAAATAAACTTAAAATGCCAAAGGTAGTTAAATTGTTAGGAAAGCCAGGTGAAAGAAAAGGCCTAGAGTTTTTTAAGGAATGATGGAGGGTTTATGGGGGTTTATCTCACTCTATTATTCCGTGTTACAAAAAGTATAAATACGTAATCCTTTTCCTATAAAGTCAGAGCAAAAACAAAGAGCAATAGAAAACGTTTTTGATAAAATTAGTGTTCTGTCTCTTTGTTTCTCCCCTCTCGACATCTCCTTCACAAAATGTGAGTAGTATTTTAACAAATTGGTATTAGAGCCTTCTATCGTAAGTGTGTGTGAGATTTACTTCACAGATTAGTGAGTCTTATTTTAACAAATTGGTATCAGAGCTGATGGTGAATATGATGGGTCAAATGATGCTATTGCGATTAACGAAGATGAACTACAAGAATTAGAGCATCTAAATGAAACCTCTTCTCGGTTCTCAAGACACATGGAAAAAGGATAGCATGGGTTATACGGCGACACAAAACAAGGCATTAAATGAATTGCGATTAAAGGATAAGGCAGCATTATACATCCTGTTCTCACCGTTGACGAGCCAGGCTTTGAGAAGATTGTCAGGGCAACAAATTCAAAAGAAGCGTGGGACACTTTAGAAAAGGTGTTCAAAGAAACCGACCGAGTCAAGCAAGTGCATCTCCAAACTCTTCGTGGCGAGTTGGAGAGCATAAAGATGAAGGAGTCAGAAAAGGTATTTGACTACATTACGCGCGTACAGACTGTGGTAAACCAACTTAATCAAAAGGGTGAAATGTTACCCGAGACGCGGGTTCTGGAGAAGATCTTGAGGTCACTAACCAACAACTTCGAGAATGTTGTATGTGGAATAGAAGAGTCAAAAGACCTAGCGATGTTCACGGTCAATGAGCTCACCGGTTCTCTCGAGGCACACGAGCAACATAAGAAAAAAAAGGATGAAACACTCGATCAAGCACTTCAAACCAAGGCATTTATCAAAGATGAAAAGGTACTCTACTCTCAAAATGTTTAAAGTAGAGGTTGTGGTCGTGGAAGTCACGGAAACGATCGAGGTGGTCAAGGCAGCAGAAATGAAGAACATTATAAGGAGAAGAGACAGTTAAGCCAAGCAAATTGGCATGGAAGAGGACACAGTCAAGGATATCATTCTAACATTAGTGCTATAATAAAGGTAAAAAATATGGTCACTATGTGAATGATTGTAACTCCAACAAATGTTACAATTGTGGCAGAGTGGAGCATTTTGCAAGAGATTGTCGAGCAACGAAAAGGGTGGAAGAAACGATCAACCGAGCTTTTGATGACACAACAAACAAAGACATTCTCTTGATGGCCCAAATGAAGAGCTGAAAACAAAAGAACACAATGGCACGAAAGACGATGACAGTAGTCATGAGACGGTAGAAACTGTTGAAAATGAGATGATACGCAGCGGATTTGGCAGAATCGCAGTATCGGAGATGAGAAAATCGAAGAAGGATGAACAACCGGATAACAGAGAGCTTGAGCTTGAAGAGAGAGAGCTCCAACGGTGGGAAAGGGAATTTGAAGAAGAAAGAAGAAAGAGGATGAGAATGGAAGAGATGTAGAATTAAAAGCTCGCTCTAAAACCAACTTGTTTAGATAACTCTCATGAGGCTATGAAATAGGTGTTATGAAATAGGTGTCGAGAGGGGAGAGACAAGGAGACAGAATTCTCAAAAGCCTTTTTCTATTACACTATACTTTCATTTGGGCTCTTTATCTTTTTGCTCATTTTTGGTCTCGTATTACATTGAGAAATAAGTTTTCCTAACGCTAAAATTGTCCATAACTAACGAGTTTTCTCACTCATAAAACACTGCTTCCCAAAAATAGGTGTTGGTTTTGACTAAATTTTAAATCCCAAAAGTAGTTACTCATTTTTTTTTTTTTTTTTTTTTTTTTTTTTTTTTTTTTTTTTTTTTTTTTTTTTTTTTTTTTTTTTTTGTTATTGAAGTTTATGCTCAACAAAACTCCCCCATAAACTTAAATGTTCTATTCAATGATTCCACCTGGGTCGTTTTCATTTTCTCGAGCTCAATCGTGGTTTCTTCAATTTTCTCTCTTTTTCCTCGAGCAGCAAAATAAGGTTGTCATTCTCTGATGAGACTTCATTTGGATCTTCTCGAGAACAGCCCATCTGAGACACCAACTCTTCATTTTTCCCGTTCTCACCCACGCTTGACTCAGACATTATGGCTTCGTTCAGTTTACTCAATTCCATTCGCAAGTCCACGGTGACATTTACAGCTAGCATTTCTGCATCCTCTAGTTCGACTTTATCACGAGTGAGTGTCTCAATCGTATATTGTAAATTCACTACCTTCTGTTGAACTTGATTCAGGTTTACATCGAGTGAGTCTCTCTGTTGAGTCAGCATTTCTATATCTTTCTCCTCCCTCACTAGCTCGTCCACTAGACCCTCAATCTCCATGAACAAGCCTTTCTCTTTCTCCACACCTTCAACTTTCTTCGTAAGATCGAAGATTATCTTCTCATTCTTTTCCTTCTCCTATTTTAGATAGAAGGAACTCTTATTCAACTCAGTCATTTCTTTCTCTAACCTTTCAACTTTTGTTTCCAACTCTTTCTTTTCTTCTTCAATTTTCATCCTCTTTCTTCTTTCTTTCTCGAATTTCCTTTCCGGCCATTGGAGCTCTCTCTCTTCGACCTCAGGCTCTCTATTATCCGGTTGTTCATCTTTATTCGATTTTCTCATCTCCGCTATCAGGATTTCGCCACACCCGTTGTGCATCACCTCATTTCTAATAGTTTCTACCACCTCAAGACTACCGCCATCATCTTTCGCGCCGCTATCTCCTTTTGTGTTCGGCTCTTCGTTTTGGGCCATCAAAAGAATACCTCCACTTGTTGCACCATCCAAGGCCAGGTTGATGGTTTCTTCCACCTTTTTTACTCAACAATCTTTTGCATAGTGACCCATTTTGCCACAATTGTAACATCTTCGGAGTTACAATTATTTGCATAGTGGTCATATTTCTAACATTTATAGCACTAGATGTTGAAATTGTATCCTTGACCGCGCCCTTGATTGCATCCTCTTCCACGCCAATTTTCTTGGCTCGACAGTCTCTTCTCCTGGTATATGTTTTTTTGTAAGTGTTGCCTTGACCACCTCGACCATTCCCGCGGCTTCCACGATCTCTACCTCGAAAATTTTATGAATAGAGTACTTTTCCATCCTTTATTGATGCCTTTGTCTGAAGCACTTGATCGAGTGGCTCCTCCTTCTTTTTCTTTCGTTGCTCGTGTGCCTCGAGAGAACCAGCAAGCTCATCGACTATGAACTTCGCTAGGTTCTTCGACTCTTCTATGGCACATACGACATTCTTGAAGTTGTCTGTTAACGACCTCAAGATTTTCTCCACAACCCGCGTCTCGGGTAACATTTCTCCGTTTTGATTTAGCTGATTCTCCACGATCTGTACACGTGTAATATAGTCAGATACATTTTCTGACTCCTTCATCTTCATGTTCTCTAACTCGCCACGCAGCGTCTGGAGACGCACCTGCTTGACTCGGTCGGTTCCTTTGAACACGTTTTCTAGAGTGTCACACGCTTCTTTCGAAGTAGTTGCCCTTGCAATCGTCTAAAAGCCCGACTCGTCAACAGCCCGGAACAACATGTATAGTGTTGCCTTATCCTTTGATCGTAATTCCTTTACGCCTTGTTTTGCGCTGCCGTATAACCTGTGGTATCCTTCGGTTCATCGAAACCTTCTTCGACCACTTCCCATGCGTCTAGCGAACCGAGAAGAGCTTTCATTTGGAGGCTCCAATTCTTGTAGTTCTTCTTCGTCAATTCTGGTAGCGGCATTTGTCCCATCATGTTCGCCATCGGCTCTAATACCAATTTATTGAAATTAAAAACCTGGCTTTGATACCAATTTGTTGAATTAAAAGCTCGCTCTGAAACCAACTCATTTAGATAACTCTCACGAGGCTGTGAAAGAGGTGTCGAGAGGGGAGAGAATTCTCAAAGTCTTTTTTCTATTATACTTTACTTTAACTCTTGCTCTTTTCTCTTTTTTGACTCTGCTATTACACCTATTTATAAGTTTTACTAAGGGTAAAATTGGTCATAACTATCCAGGTTTTCTCACCCATAAACCACTGCTTTCTTAAAATACATATTGCTCCTCACTAAATTTTAAAACCTAAAATTAATAACTACTCCTTTTCTTTTTTCTCTCTCATTTAAGTTTATTCCCAACAAGAGAAAATAAAGGAAGAAAAGATGGAATGGAGAGAAAGGATGGCAAAAATGCAAATTGAACATGAGAAATAGATGGTGCAAATGCAAGCTGCAATGCCTTCAAAATCCCTCCAAAATCCCAAAACAATGACGAAGAAGAAGCCCATGCGATCAGCGAACGAGCCAATAAAACTATTACATCGTGAGGAGGAGAATAGAGATTCAGAGCTACAACCCAAAATTGTCGTGGATAAATCTGTAGAGAAGTCTCAATTGCTGACGTTAAAATCTCTGAACGAGCGCCTTTCGAAGGAGAAAGTAGATATTGAAAAAGAAAATGAATTTTAGAAATGGAGATTGAAAGATTAGAGAAGGAAGTGACTGAGCGGGAGTGAGAGTTCTTTCTACCTCAAAGAGGAGAAGGAAGAGAATGGGAAGGTAATCTTTGAGCTCGTGAAGAAAATTGAAGAAGGTGTGGAGAGAGAGAATGAGTTATTAATAGAGATTAATGGTCAAAGGGAAGAGTTAGTGAGGGAGGAGAAAGATATAGAGATATTAACTCAACAGAGAGACTCACTCGACGTGAAGCTGAATCAAGTCCAACAGGAGACAGTGAATTTACGACACACGATTGAGATAATCACTCGTGATAAAGCCGAAATGAAGGAGGAAAAAATGGAAGTGAAAAATGTCATTGTGGACTTGCGAAGAGAATTGAGTAAACTAAAAGAAGCTATGATGTCTGAGTCGAGGTGGCTAAGAACGAGAGAAATGGGGAGTTGGTGTCTCAAATGGGCTGTTCTCGAGAAGCTCCAAATGAAGTCTCGTTAGAGAAGGACAGACATAGTTTGCTGCTCGAGGACAAGGAGAGGAAATTGAAGAAACTATGACTAAGCTCGAAAAAATGAAAACAACGCACGTGGAATCGTTGAATATAGCATTTAAGCTTATGGTGGAGTTTTGTTGAAATAAACTTGTTGGGTTTTATGTCCTAAAACTCATAGTTTTGTAAACAAAGACATTCTATTTTCAATAAAGTTATTATTTATGTTTATTCGGTAAAGAATGTTATCGAATAAAGTGAACTTTACGATCATTAATCTAAATTCAATAAACTAAGAATACTCTGGCTTTAGTATGATTACTTGAACTATATGTAGAGACATAAAAGTGGATCAAGTTCAAGTATATAGTCAAAATGATCTATAATAAGGATAAGGCTGAGTACCTTATTCTGGGGACACTATGGATGCGACCCACTTTTGTATATGATATAAATAATGTGATCACTAAATTGTACATGTGGAGACATGTGAGTGGGGGCGTCCTATGCAATGAGTATTGCATAAGATCGGACCATGAAGAAAGTCACTCTCTCTTTATAATGTCATTCACTGTTGAGACTGATTTTCTTTTCATTCGATGACCTAGGTAACTTGATCTTAATCTTGAGCTAACCATGAACTCCTGTTCATTCAAAATTATCCTTAGATTTGCCTGGGTGACAGTGGCTCGAGTTCGCGGACTCAATAGGCCTCCCATTTCAGGGGTAAAACTGGGTGAATAGTTGGGGACGTCGGGTGCAAGATGAAATTCGCTCTTGTCCACTTTTAGGGATAGAAGAGAGGTAGTTCCGTTAAGTACTAACTTCAGGTCTTGAACAAGGGGCCCCACCCACTCATTGGCCTGAGAGGGATTTGGTTTACTGGTTGAACCACAAACCAATTGTTCATAAGAGGATCAGTGGGACATAAGGAACAAGAAGTAACTTCAGGGGTAAAAAGGCTAATTGACCCAGCTCTAGTTACGAACAACCTGTGAAGAGCTACGAACAACCTGTGAAGGATCGACTTACTAATCATGATTATATCAAATGGACAGAAATATATCTATAATGAGGGGAGTGCAACTACTAGGATATAGTGGAGTGTTCTAGTAGTTAACGAATGTTAGTTAACAAGGTTAATGAGTTTAACCAGTTAATCTTGAATCGTTGGAGCCCATGATCTATAGGTTCATTAGATCCCTTTGCTAGCTCATATCGGACTAAACCATAGAACAGTGTGACGAGTGAGTTCGAATTCAAATTATGGAATATGCGCTACATATATACGATATATTTAACTGCATTTTTGTTTTATTTACGAATTAAACAAAAAGAGAGAGAATTTGAGATATTTAAATAAGATTTAAATATCTTAATCAATTATGTGTCGGAATTGATTGAGATTGGCATTTGAATTAATATTAAATATTAATTAAATAGTTTAATTAATCATTTAATGTTACTTTAATTTGAAATTAATTATTCAAATTAATTGTTGAATTAAAATGAAGAAAGTCAAAATGTTTACTTCATTTAATGAAAAAAAATCCATGTTAGTGGAATTTTGAGGTGTCAAAAATTGGTTTAACCAAACTTGCATGATTGCCAAATAAACCCCACAAGTTTGAGTGGAATTTTGAGTGTCAAAATTTGGTTAACTCAAACATGCATGCTTGCTGCATAATCCCAAACATTTGGGTAGAATTTTGAGTGTCAAAATTTGGTGATTTCAAATTTGCATGAACATGCAAACATGACTCTTTAAATAGAGTGATCATGGTACATGGAAGGTCTTCTTCCTTGAAAAAGAGCTTGAGAAAATTCTCACAAACTCTCTTCATATATACTAAATCTCTCCCAAGTTTAGTCACTCACCGGATTCCACAATTCCATTCTAAGGTCGGAGAATAGTGGAGAAGATACTAGTGGTGGTTCGAAACCGATTCGTGAGGAAAAAGGAATTTGAACTACAAAAGGTTAGTATTCAAATTTATTAAGTTTTAATACTTATGAACATGCTAGTTATTTACTATAATTGATGTTCTAAAATTGCGTAACATCCAAATTGCTTCAGCATGTGTTATATTAACACCATCAAAACTTAAATGGACAAATGCAGTTAATTTGTTAGGAAGTTAATTTGAAAAAGCAGGCCAAAGAAAAGGCCCACACCTTTTTTTTTTTAGTAAATGATGGAAGGGTTTATGGGGGTTTATGGGCGTTTCTCTCACCCTATTATTAGTGTTAGAAAAGGTATAAATACCTAATCATTTCCCTCTAAAGTCAAAGCAGAAACAGAGAGCAAACAAATATAGACCAATAGAAAAGATTTTTGATAAAATAAGTGTTCTTTGTCTCCTTTCTCTCCCGACATTTTCTTCACAAATATGCAAGTAGTATTTTAACAAATTGGTATCAGAGCGTTCTATCGTAAGTGTGTGTGAGATTTATTTCACAGATTAGTGAGTTTTATTTTAACACAACTTGTTCTCTCTTAGGGTGGCTCGGTCTTTTAAGAGGTTTTCCTGGTGTTCCAAGTCTGTTTCGAGTACACTAGTATGTCATCAATGAACATGATCACAAAAGTGTCTAGACAGTCCTTGAACACTCGGTTCTTTAACTCCATTAACATAGGTGGGGCATTGGTGAGGCCAAATGACATCACTACGAACTTGTAGTGATCGTACCTTGTCTTAAATGTTGTCTTTGGTACATCTTTTCTTTACTCTTTATTTAATGGTAACCTGACTGCAGATCTATCTTAGAAAATACTGTTGTCTCTCTTAATTGATCGAATAAGTCTTCTATTTTAGGTAGAGGATATTTATTCTTTACGGTTCTCTTGTTTAGCTCTCTGTAATCGATGCACATACACATTGATCCATCTTTCTTCTTAGCAAACAACACTGGTGCATTCCAAGGGGATACGCTAGGTCGAATGAACCCTTTATCCAGTAAGTCTTGTAATTGCGCCTTGAGTTCCTTCAACTCTGTTGGCGCCATACGATAGGGGTGCTTTGGAAATAGACCCATTTCCTTGCTTGGGTTGGATGACGAAGTCAACCTCTCGGAAAGGGGGTATTATAGGTTGGTCGTCTAGAAATACATCCGAGAACTCGTTTACTATTGGCATGTTTTCTAGGGTCTTTTCTTTTCCTCTTACGTCTACGACACATGTTAATATAGCGCATCTGCCTTGTTGGACTAACCTCTTTGCTTTCATCATTGAGACTACCTTGGGGTAATCCCAATACTTGTGCCTTTAAATTTAAAGGTAGGTCCCACCAGTGGTGAAAATTTTACTTCCTTTTTTTTTATGACAGTCTATACTAGCACGTTTTTCATCTAGTCAATCCATGCCTAGTATGATGTCGAAGTCCATCATGTTTACTACCATTAGGTCAACTCTTAGAGTTTGGTTCCCTATGATTTCTTGGCCATTCTTTACTCTATCCCTAGCTACTAAGTCTACCTCCAAAAGGGTGCTTAAAGACATTTCATGCAATAAGGGTTCTAATTCAAACCCTGTCTCTAATCTTTCTTAAGATGGGCTCTCTTCAGCCTCACCTCGTTCTCTACCTATAATAGGAGATCGTCCCCTTGTCTTTCTCTTTCGAGTGGTCTAGGCAGCATGGTTCTAGAAACCAAGATAACATCTCTTAAGTCTAAGGTTTATTACTATGCATATATATTATTAAAATACATATACTAAAGTCGCATCATATTGCAAACAAAATCACTCAACATGCGATAAATCACATCATACTATATAATAAATACATGAAATATCACAAAAATTTCAGTAATATCCACGGAAAAATGCATATGAGTTCCAAAACATTTCTCTTTTCTTATCTTATGCAAGGCGTACCTGATGGTGACGGGGCATCAATGTTAGGACCGTGGAACGTGTCAAGCCTACATTGTAGGCTAGTCTACAAAATCTAAAACCTAGAGCTCTAATACTAACTATAACAATCCTAAATTTTCACATACTCAGAGTTGCTACTAACGTCTCGTTCTCATCTCTAATGCAAAAATATAACTCTTACATGAACACCATTTATAACATAAACTTCAAAAAATGCTTTAAACAACCTAGTCTAACTTAAGACTAGGAATTTAAATATGAGTCTACCCTATACACGTGCCACTATTTCTCTCTGCTCGCGATGTCGCCATCTTCCATACAAGTGTGCCTTGCCTTTACCTGAAAAATGATGTGGCACACGCGTGAGTATTTCAAAGAATACTCAGTAAGTGACCCCACTATAAGGGCCATGCAAATGCAAACACATGCAATCATGATTTAGAAACCTATCTCTAACATCATAGGAGTAGCTTCCAGTCTCGGATAAATTGGATGTGTAGTACTTCTCTACACACGACTCACACGTGCGAGTGTGAATCTCCAAGGCACTTGTGCACCCCCTGGACCCTCTAGTCAAGCTAATCTGTAGCGACGTCCAGAGGTGAGCGGAAACCCATAGTGTCATGCGCCTCATGAACATCACCATCATCATACGGTGCGTATCCGCACTCATCATCATGCGGTGCATATTCGCACTCATCATCATACTGTGTGCTTTCGCACTCATTATCATATTGTGCGCGTCCGCACTTATCATCTTTTGGAGAAGTAGCCCTATGCTTATGAACATACAATATGCATGAGATCCCTCTAAATCCATCGTAATGCCTTTTTTGACACAACCCCTCTAGTCTCATCTCTATGTTATTCTAGGTAACACATACTCGTGGATCTTTAATAAGAATATCATTTTCATGCTCTTAAGGTGGTGTCCTATGCCGATCTTACGACATGATGCAGTATGACATTCATCATCATATAGCATGCTCTATATGAAAACATCATCATATTAAGATAGACGTCACGCAATCATCATACTCATCATATTGCCATAGAGTGCATCAAACACATCAAGTACGTCATTCATTGAAATATATATACACTACGCACATCATCATAACTCATACATCATCATATACGAGTATACGACATCATACGATACAGCTCATCATCATCATATACGAGTATATGACAACATACGATACAGCTCATACAACATCATATACTAACATATGGCATCGAATGACACAATTCATACATCATCATAACTCATACAATTTTAGCCTATTCTATAGGAAGGCCACTTCGTTGGTTGGCCTTAGTCGAATTTCTATCTAGCTCCAAATTTGTTTGCTTTCCTTCTTCGAATTCGTTCTCACTTATGTCGAGGTTTCACTTAATTTGAACATAAAATTAATTGTCTCAGTAAAAATCGAATTCCACGTTTTCATTGTTTCTAAATTGTATTTGTTAGTAAAACTTAAATTAAAAGTATATCAATATTATTTCATGCTCTATCATCCTTCAATCCAAGTATTTTTTTTTTTTTTTGGTTATAATATTATATTCTTTACTTACAAATAATAATAATTTCTTACACTTTGTTTCTCTCCCTCTCTTTTACTTTGGTTAGGTTTGGCTAGTTTGAATCAATTTAAATTACACAAGAATTCCATATCTCCCCTCTTTTTTTTTCATTCTCTATATATTTCTCCCCATTTGGTCTAAAGTTTAGTTCAATTTTAATCTATTCTTGAATTAGAATAAAAACAAAATTTCATATCTCCCATTTTTTTATTACATCTATGTTTCCTCTATTTTTCTCTTATTCGGTTAACCGTTATCTTTGGCCAATTTTAATGGATTCTTTCATTTTCACAATTTAAAAGTTACATACTTGTGGGATAGCAAAAATCTAAATAATTGAAGGAGAGATATTTGGGGAAGGAGTTGCTCCAGATTGGTGGAGAGATGCTTTATTAGACATTGTTTATTGTTTTGCTAACGGCTTTTCTGGTATGGGAGCATTTGAGAGCTGCATTACCACTTGAGGGTCCTTTATGAGTGTCGATTCCGTCTGCGTACTTCAAGTCTTTTATATTTTGTTTGAAATAGTATCGCGAACCCTTTCTCTATTTGTAACAAACCTTAACAACACATGCTTGTATTGCTTTTCAATTTGTTTTAGCCATGGTGTTGTTTGATTTTAAATTGCATTATTTTAATGTTCAATTTTATTTTCATTTCTTTTTGTCATTTTCGTCACAGTTTGAGATTTGAAACCTTGAAAATTACGCAATAAAAGACCCAACAACTCTTCGTTTAGCAAAAACAGTCTGTTGGACCAATCAACCTAGACCTCTGATAATAATTTTAGTTCATGAATTTCTAGTCTGTTGGACCAATCAACCTAGACCTCTGATAATAATTTTAGTTCATGAATTTCTTGGCTAAATCAAAAGCACCTCTGATAATAATTTTAGTTCATGAATTTCTTGGCTAAATCAAAAGCATATAACACGCTCGTAATCATTCCACCCCAGTCTTCGTTGATTTCTACAAGTATTTCTTCAATAAAAGTCCAAACAAGTAATTACATGCTCAAGTGTGTTCGAGGACACGATTCTCGAGCTTATCAAGCTCTTAAACTTTCTGGTACAGGCCTAAAATGAATCAAGATGGTATAAAAATAAAAAATTCAAATATGACATCGCCTAGACTTGAATTGGAGACCTTTAGTATGTTCAACTAACGTTATAATCAACTATACCACAACACCATTTAAAGCCTTCCTAGAAGGTCAGATAACCATAGAGTTAAGCTCGAACTTCTTAGAGCCTAGGAAAAAGCCCATGGAAACCTACCAGAATTGGATGCGAAGAGAGCCTACAAGTCGGCTGGCTGCCTACCGAGTGCTTTTTTACTCACCGCATTTTAGATTTCTTTTTCAGGTCTTCACTTACTGCCGCTTGAGGTGGGGGGAGCGTTTGAGAGCTGCATTGCCACTTGAGGGTCGTTTATGAGTGTCGATTTGGTCTGCGTACTTTCGATCTTTTATATTTTATTTGAAATATATATATATATATATATATATATACATATATATATATATATTATGATACGTGAATATTATGTTGTATGCACTAAATTGATATGTTCATGATTTGATATGTTATGATATGATATGTTGAAGGCACGTTCGATTTATGTTATGTGACTGTTATTATATATGATATGATTGATATGTGCATGATGTGAATTATCAAGTGCAAAGACATGATAAGTTATGATATGGTTTATGTAAGAAAGAATCCGAGCGTATCAGACCAAACCAGATCAACCAAAATGTTGGCCTGAAACTGTCAAAAATATATTATCCGACTAGTTCGAACCGTTCAAGTGGGATGAAAGGAAAAAAGGGACCTCCTTTTTACCATGGAATCTCCCCATTTTTTCAATCTAACTAAAGTGGGACAATTTTTTTTTTTTTTTTTTTGGTTATTACAGACTTGGTTTATAATTGAATCATAAACAAATTGTTCATTAAAAGATGAGTGATATTTAAGGTGAAAAATGTAATTATGGAAGAGGTAAAACGAACTTTTGACCTAACTATAAATATGAGTAACTCGTGAAAGATCGACTTGGTTGTAATAATTATATCAATAGACATAACTTATCCTATCGTGCATAAGAATTTATATCGTTCTATAGTGTATAAGAATACATTATAGAACGATACAAAACATTATAAAATTATTGTTGTTATTATTTTAATTAATTTTCATAAAAATTCATTTTGAAGGATTAAATTTAAAATTTATTAAACGTACAAAAAACTAAAATTAAATAATCCAAAGTAAAGGACTTAACAAGTACAATAATACATAACTTTTTGTTGGGAAAAACCCGCGAATATATGATATCAACTTAGCTTCGACATGGATCCGACCAGTGAAGACTTCGTCATTTAAGCAAAATTAAGGAGGGGAACGAATCGCACCCGGTCTCCGACAATTTTTTCAAAGTTATGGATCTAACCAAACCACTCCGCTGCATCGTAAAACTGGGTCTGAATGCAATAATTTGTAGCTCAAGAACAATTTCATCGATTTTCTTTTTTTGCTTAGTTTCCGTATGATTTTCTCATGTGCCTGTTGTTTTGTGCATCGCATTAATACTTTTCATGTTAATCCAGGAGGTGCGGCTATTACTTCCAAAAATGAATTGGAAACGATACACGAAGAAAATTTGGCGACGGTGTCGTCACATCTGAGGAAAACTATGGTTAGTGGCTCTTCTTCTGAAAATACTATTGGAATGGATTGGAGCAAGCAGCCTGGAAAATCCGATATTGCGTGTCCTGCAGATGATTTCGGAGAACATGAACTTGGCCTTGCGAGTCCCTTTATAGTTGTCCATGGAGCTGGTAAGTTCTAGGTCATTCACGAGATACTTATTTGATCTGGTAATATCAATCTTCATTCGCATAAACTATGCACTATCAATGTACAAATTGACTATTGAATGTTTCTCCCAATGCGTAATTTGATGAAATTGAAAAGGGAAGTTTTAGTAAAAATGGACAATGTTCTAGTAAATTCACGCAATAGATTTTTATTTTTATGGAACTAGCTTGAAAGGATGAGAACTGATGGTAAGGATCAAGATATAAATGCATGAAAGTTTAAAGACGATACCTGTTAGTTCTGCTACAAACACAGAGGGTTATGGTTCTGTATGGTTGCTTCAGGTTCTTTTGGACATTTTCAGGCAAGTAAATCAGGGGTCCATAAAGGAGGACTTGATAGATCCTTAGTCAAGGCTGGATTTGTTGCCACACGTATATCCGTAAGTTAACATGTGTTGTACATTTCTTTAATTGATTTTTCTACTTTCTTGTTATTGTTTTGACAACCAAATGTGCTCATTGAGTACTTGAACCTGTATCAGTTCTGGCATCACTTCTTCTGGCTGAAAGAACCTATATATCTTGAAGAAATTATGTACATTTTGGTAGTCTTATTGTTCCAATTGCATATTGTTTCCTTATACTGCCCTTTTATAAATCTTGGTCGTGAACTTTCCCACAACCACCTTGGGATGGAAGAAGAAAAGAAAGAAAGGACAGGCAACTTGAAAAGTGCCCTGTTGGGGAACGAATAATGTAAACTTGGTGATGCAAAAACAAAACAAAGGCTAGACTATTTTGGATTTTAGTTTAAAGTTTAATTTTAGTTGATTGATATCTTCCAGTGTCTAGAAACTCTAATTTTAAATGATTTCTCAAGTCTTAATTGGAATCGACTGGGGTTCTGTGCTGACTTAGGCAAATGTTTTCATGTTGAGGAGAGATCTTGCAACAAGAAAGAAAAAGAAGTAGAAATAAGAAACAGTTGGTCAAATCAAGTGGTTGCAAGTGCTTTAAGCAAATAGGAAAGCTTAGTGCAAGTTCTTCGTGTTACTTACTACACTTTAGATTCAGTGTTGACTCGTGGTTGAACAAGAAGTCATCAAGTGTCTTAAAATCATAATACTGCTAAATTTGCCTTGATTTGAACTCTTGAAGACTAGTATGTTTGTTAGTTCTCACATGGGTTGGGGAGGAGAACGAAACACCCTTTATAAGGGTGTGGAAACCTCTCCTTAGCAGACGTGTTTTAAAAACCTTGAGAGAAAGCTTGAAAGGGAAAGCCCAAAGAGGACAATATTTGCTAGCGGTGGGCCTGAGCTGTTACAATGTTTTTAATTAAACTAATTTGTCTTTAAATATTAGTATGGTAAAAATGTTTCTAAGGATACTGAAAAAGTTTCAGTTTTCCCTATTTTTTTATTACTACGATACTAATCTTACTAATATTATCATTGTTTGAGTTAAGCTCAAGTCTAGAACTCTCGATTGATTTGGTTGCTCTACTTTTTTCAGCAATAGATATATCCTCTTGTAGCCAACGGTTTCACACTGTATGGAGAAGGGTCCTACATGGAACATATTTGGCTTTTGAGAATGGCTGGCCCTTGGTTTATGTAATTTTAACTTTCAATAGCTCTAGAAGGACCAAGATAATTAAGCTTGAAGATGTCTTCCACCAATTTTCTTCAATTAAAACTCGAGATGGCCACAAAATATTATTTTGGCTCATGATAGACGTGACAATATAAGATTCAAAGGTTGCTTGACAGACTTTATGCCATCTCCATGCAGAAGAATGTGTATCTGTGGGATAGGCAAGTTAATGGGTGGCATACAATGCTCAGAAGACCATTCCTGGATAGGATTTGAAAGAGTGAAACTCTATTGATTATTTTAATACAATATTTCTGTATGGTCTTAATGATCAAGGAGTGTATAGGATTAATTAGAGTGGACTTGTTTGCATTCAAATTGCTTTTTGCTACTATTAATGAAAGGAGACTTCTCTGATTTAATTTTTCAATTCCCTCTGAAAGTAACCTTTGCCTAAGAAATGCAAGGTTTTACACTGGTCTCTAGTCTAGCGGCCTCAACATGATTGACAAGGTTCAGAAATGTAACGCCCGTCTCCTCTCAACCCCAATTGGAATTCCTATGTAGAAAATTTTGGGAGGGTTTCACTGCTTCCACTCTAGTTCAATTTGTTGGAGGTTATGGCTTGGATCCTTGCCACTTTTCTATTAAAGTATTGATATAATTAATTTTTTCGTAAACCATCCCATCAACTTTCCTTTGGAGTTCATTAGTGATTTAACATGGTATCTAACCAGGAAATCTTGTGTTCAAGCTCATGATGTGAGATCCCACATCGGTTGGGGAGGAAAACGAAACACCCTTTATAAGGGTGTGAAAACCTCTCCCTAGCAGACGC
This sequence comes from Cucurbita maxima, assembly GCF_002738345.1. NCBI lineage: Eukaryota > Viridiplantae > Streptophyta > Magnoliopsida > Cucurbitales > Cucurbitaceae > Cucurbita > Cucurbita maxima. The sequence goes on along the minus strand of NW_019272035.1, from coordinate 3,499,120 downwards.
GTTTTAAAAACCTTGAGGGGAAGCCCGAAAAGGAAAGCCCAAAGAGGACAATACCTGCTAGCGGTGGGCTTGAGTCATTACAAATGGTATTAGAGCCAGACACTAGGCGATGTGCCAACAAGGAGGCTGTTCCCCGAAGGGGGGTAGACACAAGGCAGTGTGCCAGTAAGGACGCTGGGCCCTAAAGGGGGTGGATTTGGTGGGGGTTCTACATCGATTGGAGAAAGGAACGAGTGCCAGCGAGGACACTAGGCCCTGAAGGGGGGTGGATTGTGAGATCCCACATCAATTGGGGAGGAGAACAAAACACCCTTTATAATGGTGTGGAAACCTTTCCCTAGTAGACGCGTTTTAAAAACCTTGAGAGAAAGCCCAAAGAGGACAATATCTGCTAGCTGTGGGCTTGGGCCGTTACACAAGTAATGTTATTTTCTCCCAAATCAATATTGGTTTCCACTTGTTTGGCCTTTTAAAAAAATTCTGAGCCTACAAGTAAAGGGAGTATTTAAGTATTGATATAATTAAATTTATGGTAACCCATCCTATTGCTTTAACTTTGGGTTGATTGATGATTTAACATTTTCCAAACTATAGGTTTCCCAAGTCATTGCTGGTACCAATGGTTTTGCAATGCTTTTGTCCAGGCATTTGGTTAGAGTGGAATAAATTAATTTTTTAGGATGAGAAGGAATGGACGGGTCATCTGTGGGATGATATTTTCTTTTCATATATTTTTTGTCTCTTCAGTCCCAATACTTATGTAATTCCTCATTTACTCCTTTGTTTAACTTTGCGGTCGTTTGTACACCATTTATCTTCATTAAATTTGTTATAAAATAAAACACAGTGAACTCTAGTTTTTATTTTATTTATTTTTGGGTATGAGGCTAAACTTTTGAATACTATCCTTAAGCTTCAAATTTGTTTAGTACCGATACTTTTCACATTTCTTATATGTCAGGTCACTTTGCTCAATCTTCAAATTGTTAGAGCCTTGGCGAGAGGTATTTTTTGGTTTGCTTGTCTCCGTATCTTAATTTTTCTGTCTCTGTCTCTATTTACATCACATCATTCATATACAACCTTACTTCATTTTGGTTTTCGCTGCAACATGGTTCATACATGCTATAATGATATCATTTGGGCTTCTTATGTAACGACCAACTTTGTTTACAATTACTTTCAAGATACAATTCTATGGAAGCAAAAGAAAGTATTTTTACTTTAAAATAAAGTCATTTTCCAAATAAATATGTAATTTATAGTGTACTGGATTGAAAGCTAGTAATAAAGAAATTAGAAAATTTCCTTGACGTCTCCTTAAGAATTAAATCTATTACTCATGCCAAAACTATATCCAAAACTGTAAAAGTCAATCACGACATGATGTATACTTGAAGAATGATTTGAAAAATAAAAACTGGGCACGTAAATATTGAATCATCACAAAACATTCTCGTAATCCTAACTTTATTTTGCTCACCATGAATTTTCTCTACCCTCTCTCCACCCCTACCTCCTAGTTTTCTCGTGGCCAATGATCTCCAATCCATGGAAACCCACTCACCCCTAGCTCCACCACCAAAGAGCTACTTCACGTGGGCGATAACCATTGACTGAAAAACCTTTATGACATCCAACACTTAGGAAATAGAGCGAAGATAACCAAAATCGTAACATGCCAAGGAGAGTTGTCGGAAGTTGAACGAAAAAACTCTCAACTGCAAATGGGGAAATTGGGGAGGCTCACAGAATCATGATTGGGGAGTCCTGAAAATTATGTTCTAGAGTTGTTTCATGGATTTCAAGTTTTTGAGGTTCATTCTGACACATGTGAATTTGCCAAACATACACGTGTATCTTTTCCTATCCATCAAAATAAAAGCTCTACGACTTTTCATTTGATTCATAGTAATATATGAGGACCCTCTACTATTCCAAATATTTTTGGTCCTCTTTGGTTTCTCACATTAATTGATGACTGCACTTGGATTACATGACTATTTCTTCTCAAACAAAAATCTGGCGTTGGTACTATTATTTCTGCCTTTCACTCAATAATTCAAACCCAACTGACAATGCTAGAGATGACTTCAATTAAACCTTATCCCTATGTTTTAAGTATCAAGCACTCAAAATCAAGGGGGGTTACAATGCTTTTAGTGTATGTTGATGACATAATATCACTGGAAAAAATGAATATGAAAAGATTGAAGTTAGGAAATTGATGGCAGAATTTGAGATCAAAGAACCTGGAAGAATGAAGTACTTTCTCAACATTGAAGTGGCGTACTTAGCTCAAGCTATTTTTATACAACAATAGAAATATGTGATGAATTTATTGATGAAAATAGGGAAAAATGGATATAAGCTCACCAACGCCAATAGATTGACATCAAAAATTAGAAGTAAAAAGAAGAATCTATGATGAATTGAGAGATGTACTAGATGCTAGTGTGATGTTTTATATATCTAGCTCACACTCATCTTGACATAGTATGCTCAGTAAGTGTAATGCAAGATTGACCAGAACCTTTTTAGGCAACATATTGAGTGTTACATTACCTGAAAGGGACTTCAGGTAAAGGAATCTTATATAAATGAAACAATTCCCTTCAATTGGAAGGTTACAAAAATGCTAACTATGTCGGATCAATAATGTTCAAAAAATCTACGATGGGGCATTGTACTTTTCTCAGAGGTAATTTTGTGTCATGGAGGAGTAAAAAGTAAAATGTAGTGGCTAGGTCACTTGTTGAATTGGAGTTTTGAGCTATTGCAAGGACTATGTGAGCTTTTATGGTTGAAGATAATCCTTGATGACTAATGGATTAAAGGAGAAAGTTTATAAAGTTATACTATGACAACAATCAACTGTCAACATTGGACATAATTCTATGTAGCATAATAGGACAAAACATATTGAAACGGATCGACATTTCATCAAGGAGAAAGTGGAGAAGAGGATACTTCGCATTAGTTATGTGCCCTCGCAGCTTCAAAGGGCTGATTTACTAACAATAAAAATTTATAGCTCAATGTTTCATGAGTTAGTATCCAAGCTGGAAATAGATGATATTTGTTCCTCACCTTAACGAGAAGTGTCAAAGGAATGGCCATACTTATATTCGTGTAAATCCTAGCCTTAAGTTAAGGAATATTTGTGTAATCCCATTAAATAAGGGATTAGTTAACCTCCCTATTTTTTTGTTTGTTACCTTGTATCTAAGGATTTAATCATTGACAGTCTTAGAATTGGTAATATATAGCATAGAAATGATACTCCCCTTGCAAAATGGATTTCACTGTTCTTACATGAAGAAAATGTCCTTTGGAGCAAGCTTATTTAGGCTAAATATTATCCTACAGAGGCTGTTTATACATGGCCCATTCCCATCCTTAGAGGGCATTCTAAAGCGCATTGGAGATTCATCTGTTTTACTATTTGCTTGGTTCAAGATCACATTCAAAGAAGGATTGGAAATGATCTTAATACATCTCTCTGGAATGAATTGTGGCTTTTTGGCGGTATTCCAGCATTATTCTATCTGAGATTATATTGGCTGACCTTGTGGCCTAGTGGTACTATAGCTGATTTTTTAATACCACACATCTTGCATGGGATTTGAGCCTTTGACGAAATCTCACAGATGAGAAAATACTGGGGTGGGATGGTCATTCTAATGTGCTTTCTTCTGTCACTTTAAAGGATGAAAAGGATTGTTGGCTTTGGCCACTCGATTCTACGAAGAATTTTTTTGTTCGTTCATTAACTGAGGATTTAATTCATGCCAAAAGGGCCAACAACAAACAATCTTTATTCTTTCATATGGAAGGATTCATACCGAATGAGAACTAATTTTTTTCTTTGGGAGCTTTGCCAATGTGGGGTCGGTTAATAGAATACAACAAATCGCCTGCTTGGTGTGTTATGTGTAGTGCAAATGCTGAATCTTTCTGTCATCTTTTTGGTCGTTGTTCTTTTGCAACCCATACAGGAACTTGATGCTTGAAGCTTTTGGATGGAATTTGGTTTTTCAGGGAACTAGTTTTCACATTTTTGCCTCTATTTTTGTGGGACATCCCTTCATAGGAGGTAGGAAAACTCGATGCGTTGCTATCAACCATACTTTCTTTTGAACCATTTTGTGGGAGAGAAACGGCTGGATCTTCAACAATTGTGATAACTTTATGGATTTGGTCGTATTTAATGCACTTTATTGTGTTAATTTATACATCCATTCAGAGTTTGTAGCCTTTCTACTTTAACTATGAATAGTTGAACTTTCTTGTAATCCACCTTTTGGTGTTTGTAGTTTTTCTTTTACTCCTTTTCTCATTTCATACATCAATGAAATATGTTTCCTTGATTTAATATCCAATGAGTTCCTATAAGTTTTCTTGTCAACCAAATCTAGTAGGATTCATGCGGATAGCCCATTAAATTTGTCGAGGCATGTGCAAGTTTGTTCAGATACTCGTGGATATAAAAAAAAAAGAATGAATGGAATATGTTTCCTTGTTTAAAAAAAAAAAAAAAAAATTGAATTATCACTAGACTGAAAACCGTTCAAACTAATGGGATATAATAGATTTGATCTTTCAATATATGTTCAACTATCCTTCTCATGTGTGAGATTGGATATTAGCACAAAGCTCAACACATGGATGATAATATGAAATGGGGAGGTATTGACATTGCCTAAAAGTTTAAGCTAATAGGTAATGGTATAGGCCCAACAGTTATTTTCTCTCAGCATCACATTCACATATGTATGCTCTTATTTCTTTAATCCTTGTGTTGGACACCACTGGTTCCTCCTTTTTTTTTCTTTTTTTTTTTTTCTTAAAGATGAACGTAATGGGCTTTTCGATAGTAGATGTGAGGCAAGACCCAACGGGAGGAACCTAACAAACATGGAAGAAATGATTTAATCAAATAAAATAAGCAAGGATTTGTTGGTTCGTTGTACGCAAAACAACAAACACACGCATACATGGATGTATACACATCTTTCTATAAGTTTATTTATTTGTTTAACTGAATGCTTAACGTTATCGGTATGTTGAATTCAACACCATACATGGAAATTGTCAAATATTTTAGTGAACCTTGTTTGGGTTTTCTTTGCAGAGGGTATTCCATCTGTTGGAATGTCTCCATTTTCATGTGGATGGTCCACTTGTGAAAGGAATGTTAGTGAGCCATTTTAGAAGAATGTATTCTTGAAATTTAACTTTGCAATCGTTTCCTTTGCATATCATTCAATTTATAGTTTAATGTTCTTTTTCTTCCAGATGGATGCAGTTGATTTACATGGGGTGTCTAAGGCTATTAACTCCGGTTTTGTTCCTGTAAGGTTCATATTTTAGCATTGATGTTTCATGATTGATGATAGATTTCCTTGGTTGATTATTTTTTATGATTCTCTCTCTCACTTTTTATTTTTTTGGATAAGGTATAATTTCATTGATGAGATGAAATGATATTTTTATCATCATCTCAAGTACTTGTGATTTGATTCAATTTGATGCTTTCAAAACAGATTATATTCTTGAATGCCAGAGACTTGTTGTCTCTAACATAGATTTGTTTTTGTTACGACAATGTGAAAGAAATATTGGAGAACACATTGTATCATTCTGTACCTACTTACATATATACCATATTACGTCCCCTCAAAGTGAAGCATACCCTCTAAACTCACCTTGATGGTTCTATTTCACGATTGGTATCCCATTTAAGAAATATGGATGGTCTCAGTGCAAGAAATTTGCATCTTTCTTTTTGTTTGTGAGTTGGTCCACCACGATCAAGACCCATACTCCCTTTTTTGACAGAGCCGTGATAAACTTTTCATTATAGATAAAAAGATGGAAAAATGTTCAAGGACAAACTCCAAAAGGGTGTAAAAAGGAGATTTAACAACCAAATAATGAACAATTCTCCAAATAGTAAGAGGGCCAAAAACAAAACATTGAAAATTAAACACCAAGCCAAAGAACTCCAAGCTACTCCCTTCAAGCTGCAATAGCTGCACCAAGCTACTAGTAGAAGAAACGAACATCTAGAAGACTTTGATTAGAGTAAAAATTCGAAGAAGATACCCAGCTTCAGAGTGCAAGATCACTCTTATTGAAAGAAACCAATAGATAGAAAGCTATCTAAACACAATAAAAGGCAGAATATTCATGGCTTAACACAATTCTTAATTTTGGTTCTCCAATGTTGGTAAATTCCTTTAGACTTGCTGATGAACAAGGCACCAAAAGGAGAGATAAAAGCAAAATTATCCCATAAGCAAAAGCATAAAGCCATGAATTTTAGTCAGTTGATTCAGTTTGGGTGTCAGAAAAATATTCTCAAGGGTTTCAATGTTGGAAGAAACAAAATTTCTAAACCAAGACGACTTTCTTCATAATTGGTGATCAATAATTGATATTTTTCTTCATACCTCTGGTCTTTCCCTAAATTTGAACAAAATGGTCCTTATTGGGATCGATATCGGGGGGTGAGTTGTTGTTTCACGCTGAGAAAATGGGGTGTAAAAATGATTCCTTACAGTTGTCTTGCCTCGGCATCCCTTCGGGTGCAAAATTTAGAACGAAATCCTTTGGAGAACTACCTCAGGTGTGAAAAGGAGGAAATCTCACCCTTGTCCAATAGTCCTTCTCTATTATTTTTGAATCCTCAAAGCTCCTAAAGGGGTCACTGCAAGATAAGATTAGTTGGCTAGGAACTTCTTTTGGAATGGGGGTAGTTATCAGGCTTGAAGTCACCTGGTGGATTGGTGCAAAACCTCAATTATCATTATGGGGGCCTTGGTTTTTGGCTTTCGAGGAAAGAAGTAACACTTCTCCTAAAGTAGTTGTGGAGGTCCACACACAAGAAGAAGAGGCTTTGGGAGAAGGGTTATTTCTAGCATCTATGAAGTGGATTGAATGGTTGGAAGACTCTCATGCCTATAGGTAAAGCGAGAGAAAGCCTTGGTTTGAAATAGCTAAGAATTATAGGTTTTTTCTCTTGGTTTTCACAGTTTAAAGTTAACCAAGGAAGTAAAATTCGTTCTTAGAAAGATAAATTGGGGGAGGGGGGGTATGGATATTGTGGTTTCTCACCCTGCGTAGTCACAATGTGTGTATCTTCACTTTACATGTCTGTTATGCTTATGCGCATTATTCTTTTACTTTGTCTCTGGCTTGTTGGGCCACTCCCATCATAACATACTGTTTTCCCGTTAAACTAGATAATAACGTCACAACTATAACGTTTTGCTTAGGTTCTGCATGGAGATGCCGTTTTTGACGATTCCCTGGTTTGCTCTCTTTTCTTTCAAAATTTCATCACTTGGTTAACTGTTAATTTACTTGACTGACTTTTCCACTTCTTTACTAGGGTTGCACAATATTAAGTGGAGATGTAATAATACGACATCTTGCCGAGAATCTGAAGCCTGATTATGTTGTGTTCCTCGTATCCTTACGACTTCAAAAATGATATAATTCCATGCACGTTAGATACAGCTCCACCATAGAAGTTAACTAACCTGAATTCTGTTTATGAATGCACTATCAGACAGATGCTTTATAATAGAGTTAACCTGGTTTCATAGAATTGTTCTATCTTTCTAATCTTTCTAATCTTATGTAACAGCTCAAGTCCGCTGGCAGATATGGTTCTCTTTGGGCTTTCCCTTTCGGACTTCCCCTCAACGTTTTTAAAACGCGTCTGCTAGGGAGAGGTTTTCATACCATTTTAAAGGATGTTTCGTCTACTTCCCAACTGACGTGGGATATCACAATCCACCCCCTTCAGGGCCCAGCGTTCTCGTTGGCACTCGTTCCTTTATCCAATCGATGTGGGACCCCCGCCAAATCCACCCCCCTTTGGGGCCAGCGTCCTTACTGGCACACCGCCTCATGTCTACTCCCCTTTGGGGAATAGCCTCCTCACTGGCACATCGCTCGGTGTGTGGCTTTGATACCATTTGTAACGGCCCAAGCCCACGGCTAACAGATATTGTCCACTTTGGGCTTTCCCTTTCGGGTTTCTCCTCAATGTTTTTAGAACGGGTCTGCTAAGGAGAGATTTTCACACCCTTATAAGAATCATTTGTTCTCCTCCCCAACTGATGTGGGATATCACATCTTACGTGTAGGTATATTTCTATTGTAAGTGTTCCACTTAACGTAGATTGAAGACAGATGTTTTAGGTGTCTATGATCGTCCTCCAACCGAACCTGATGCAGTCCTTTTAAGAGAGATTGGTAAGTTAATAAAACATCCTCTTACCTTAATCTTAAATTGCAGAATTTTAAGAACTGACTAATTCTTCAATGCTGCAGCTGTGGATGGATATGGTCGTTGGTCTGTTATACGACCTATACTGCCTAACGGTAACAAAGAAGGTTAGAATATTGTTTTTTACTTCACTGCATAGTTATGAGACATATTTGTGTAGCTTTTTTGTCGGTTAGTTTATGCTTTTTGTTTCTTTTGTTTAAACCATTGTTACCTGTGTTAATGACCTGTATTTTTAGAACAATTTCTTCAAATTTGGCTTCCCTTGTTATTAATATGCAACGATGATCATATACTCTTGTGCTAAGATCCCTGAAAATTCTCTCCACGCTATTTATATTATTCCTATGTATTTAATGTTTAAATTTTCCCCACGCTATTGAAATTTTTAGGAATTCTAATTATAAAATTAATTCCTAATATTACCCCTCGCCATGAGAAGGATAGAAACTTCTTCCTAGGGTGATTGTCTCTTTAAGATGTAATATCCTACGAGTTTTCTTAGTAATCAAATGTAATAAGATCATGATTGTCCCATTAGATTATTTGAGGTAGGTGCAAGTTGACACGAACACTGACAAAACAAAGGCAGAATGTATTGAGAGGCCCACTCTTTGCATTCGGCTGAAAATGGTCATAGTCTAGAGTTCTTACTCGAGCTGGAACTGTTACCATCAGCTCCAAACAAAGAAGTCTTATCCTACAAGGAGATTGTGAAGAGCTCCAGGTGGAAGGGAGTTTTTTTAGCACTCGATACACCGAATGCCGAATCCTTAACAGGTGACGGTGACGGTGACAATGACCATTTCAGTAGACACCGAAGTCCAGTCTAAGATTCATAAGGAATCTTAAGAGTCCAGGGGACGCACCTTTCAACCAAATCTAGACATACTTGTATGAGATCGTTAAATAGATCTTCAGGGAAAAAGGACGGCCTTTGAACGACAGAATCATACCTTTCTTTCTAAGACTAAGAATAATCTTCTTTATTAACGAAAACAAAGATAAAAAAGAGAAAAGTGAATCAGTTGATACTTTCGCCCCTCCTACTTATTACGATGAAAAGAAGGAATACATCTAGGGATGCTAAAATGGTTAAGTGAGCCCAGAAAAAGTAAAGAGAGGTTAATTGCCCTTTCACTAGGAATACCCTGAAGGACTACCCGCAAGACTGAATATACAAAGTGACATTTTTGGGAGAAACAACCTGACAGTTGTTTTTGTGTTTTTTATTTGTGATGGATAGTTGAGATAAGTGTAGCCGCGCATGATACAACTGGGGGAATGGTGACTAAGATATCAGAGGCGGCAATGATTGCAAAGCTTGGTATTGAAGTGTACATTGTAAAGGTGAATTTTTTTTTTTTTTTTTTTTTTTTTTTTTTTTTNATTGAAGTGTACATTGTAAAGGTGATTTTTTTTTTTTTTTTTTTTTTGTATTTTTTGGTTGGACGAATTCCATTTAAGGTTATATAATGTTTATTTATGTGGCGCTTGGTGCAGGCAGCAACAGTCCATTCGTTGAGAGCTCTAAGTGGGGAAATCCGAGGCAAAATTCCAGATGATTGGCTTGGAACGGTCATTCGATTTTCAGGATAAAGCCCCCACAATCAGGTACTTCCACTGGAATATCCCTTTGTCTATCATCTACTCCTTAAAATACTGTGGGAGATTACTGCGCCAGATATACCTCTGTCTGGTTATTGGAATTTACTTGGTGCCATTTTTTGAAATTGGACTCATCAAGAATCTCCTTACTTTGATGCACAATGGTGTTTGTTTGGGGTGAAAGAATGACTTGATTTAAGGCTTATTTGTGTAATTGCTATCATTTACTTCAAACATATTTGTGTTAAATAAAAGAAATAGTTGACATTAGTTAGTGTTTGGAGATTTATTTATATTTATTGTTTCCCAGTAGGTAGAGATTTAGTTTATACTTGTAACATGGTATCAAAGCTTTTTTATTCTGAAAAATTTAATTAGAACCAAATCTTGACTCAACCGGTGAAGCCTCCATAACTATCGATGATCCACCATGATTAAGTTTCACTCACAGTGTTCATAGCTTTCAACATCTTCGGGACTCAATAGTTGGTGATCATTCGTTGTGATTAAGTTTTACTCATAGCGTTCATAACTGTCGATCATCCACTCCACCGCAAGTGTTAAATCCAACAAATCTATTCCATCGCCTGTATAAGGTGTGATTGGAACATTGGAAATGTACAAGACAAGATCGTAGCTTAGGTATAAATTACTTGGAGGTATTTATTTTAGTGGTAAAGGTGAATCCCACGAGAATATTGTTATCTTTGGTTGCCAACTTAAATTGGAAACTCTCACAATATGATGTGAAGAATGCATTTTTTTTCATGGCAATTTAGATGAGGAAATCTACCCGAGCATTCTTCTACGATTTGAAAGCTCAAGAGTTTCAATATACCAATTGAGACAGGTTTCGTACGGACTAAAACAATCACCAGGGGCATGGCTTGGAAGAAGATCCATAAAGGTTATGAAAGATTGTGGGTATAAAGAAAGTCAAGGAAATCATACTCTTTATTAGGCACTTAGATTCAAGGAGAGTTTCAGTGCTTCTGGTGTGTAGATGACTATTGTCATGGAGGTAATGAGAAGAAAATTAATGAAAGAATTTAGAAGGTCAAAACACTTTTCGAACCCGGGTATTTTCATATCACAACAGAAATATGTGATAACTTAAAAGGAAGTTGTAAAGAATGTTGTAATCTTATACGCATAAATTTCGTTACGGCATATAAATCATACAATATAAATTTGAAGGAAGTTGTGAAGAATGTTGTTCAAATTACCGATTATCCTTTTCAAAGTTTGAAAAAAAATTATGAAATCTTTTTTCAAAAATATTGAAAATTCACATCAAGAGAAAATACTTTTCGAAACATCAAAAAGTGATTGTGTGTCTATTCGGTACATTTTCATTTTTTTTAATAAAATATTTAACAAAATCTCGAAATGATTGGGTTAAGGTTAAAAGGATTTAAAATATAAAATTTTATCAAACTCATTATTTTGAGGAAGAAGACGATGACATGAACCGTTCAATACACCAATTCAAAATCGGAGAAATTTCATATTTTCTTTAAATTGGGCCCTTCTAGACTGAATTTCATGAAATTGTTTGGGTTCCTAAAAATAGACTCAAGGATGAACTTTCATTTGGACATTGAAATCCCGAGAAAAAAGTACCCAAACATCAACAAGGTATGTAGTTATTTTGGACTTTTTCTCAATTATACTTGTAGGAATCTTGTGAATTTTTTTTATGAACTTTAAGCAAGTAAGATTTAAAGGGTTACGAAAGAATTAAGCTAAGAACCATGAGTTAAGGACCTAAATCAAGCCTTTTGCTTGACATTTGAATCACTTTACAATAACCCATCATATGCCCTCCGTTGTGCATGAATTATTAATAGAAGGCTTAATATGACATGTTAAGAAAATGTATAAATTTTGGTGATCATAGGGGTTTGTTCGGGGACTAAATCGAGGATAAGTACAAAATGATAAAAAATGCCCCTACCATGCCTAAGGGTTAGTTTATGAACCAATTAAACTCCAAAATCATTGGATTGCGTTGAGGGACTCAACCAAGAACTAAGGACAAAATGATCAAAATGCCTCTAAAACTTTCTTAGGATATTCATCATCCAAACAACCTCCAAATAATTCAAGATCTTAAGAAACATTTATCTATAAGAACACAAGGTTTACCTAAAATTTCAAGGTGTTTGAATCAAATTTAGAACCAAAACCAAGTTTGGGTATAAGCGAAGGCTTAAGAAAAATGATGAAACTACCCTAAAGCCCTAACAAAAATTCATGATCTTTCTAGAACTTGAAGGAATATATTTTAATCTTTAAGATGTCAGGAATGAATTATGCATGTTATTATGAAATGTTCATGAAATTTGATTAGGGCTTAAGAATTTATGATGAGAGTTATGTCATGATTGTGCCTTAAGAATAACCCTTGGAGCAAGAACCCATGAAATTAAGAAAACGCTCCAAGGACAAGAATCAAGAAAAAATACAATATGATAAGATAAGAAACCACTACAAGGGGAGTAAGATTCGGATTACCTTGTTGATCGAATGTCTCAAAGCAAGAACATTGTTTGAGATTCGAATTACTCCACAAGCAAGATCGATCATGTCTAGCTTGAATGATTCTTGTTGATCAAATATCTCAAGGCAAAAACACTTGCTTGAGATTCGAATCACTCCACAAGCAAGATTGATCATGTCGAGCTTGAATGATTCTACATGCAACCTAAAGTACATAGAATTGCAAAGAAACTTAGTCATTGGCTAAAGAAGAGCACAAATGCTTCTTTTTACTATATTTTTCAAGTCTCTTACACATACAACATACATGGCTTTATATAGCCTCAAAATGAAACTATTAAAGTCATTACAAGAGTTGTAAAATTCATACTTAATGGTCATAATTAATCATTATGTAATTGTAACTTATAGTAAATAAAAAGTCTTAAAATACATCAATGAAATACAATAACTCTAAATTGTAATCTACCCAAAATTTATAACATAAAACTTCATTATTCTTCAATGTGACATGAATTGAAATATCTTTTGATAATTTTAACAATATTTTCTTCACATCTTCATTGAAGTATCTTGTATGATTGATGTCTCTTGGTTCATATCACAACACGAGCCCTAAGTTCACTAAAAGACATGAAGACTGCTATGTACCACTCAAAACAAGGACCAAAGTCCTTATATTTAGAACCTAAGAACCCCTAAACCTCCCACGATACAACATGTTTAACTTGGACTACATCGCTTGGAACACATGAAGCCTTAGATGTAGGTTTTCAGTTTGCATCGCTTGGAATTTAAGAAGCCTTAGACGCACGTTTTGAACTACATTGCTTGTAAAGTAAGAAGCCTTGGGATAAGGTAACCCTAATCCTCAGCCCAACGATTTAAGCTTTTGTTGAAGCAAGAACCCTTGAATCAAAGAAATTAACACCTACTTATGCAAAATTCGGATCAACCAAGAGATAAATGCTAGAATTAGATTAACTCTTAAGATCAAAGATTTATAAGCAAGATTTGAAACCTTGTTCTAAATTGAGTCACTCCACAATCGAACTTGATCAAAGCTTTATTAGATTACTCATATGCAATCTACCACAAAAATGACATGAAACTTATAAATGATGCTTGAATTTCTAAGGGGAAGTTTCAATTTGAGAGCTGAATTTTCATTCATCAAAATCTACTTTTTACATACTAGTTTGTAGGTATTTATACTCTCAATAAAACAAACTTTCAATTCTTCAAACCCCACTAAAGTAGTTACAGGTCATAATTTACCCCCACTCCCCCTTAAATTTACAAAGAAGTCAATTTGACAAATAACTTCCCACATTTTTCCCACTCCAAGAATTGTGAAATTAAAATTAATAAATGAAGTTTTCTAATAACTTCTGAATCGAGTGCAATTTATAGCAACTTCATCTGCTACTTCAATTGTGCAAATATTCATTTTTGAAGCACCAAATAGTCTTTCTTCAATTGAATAAGCTTGTGACACATGAAATAATGGTTGAACCGAGCCTATCCAATTTTGTAGATGAAGAATAAATGTTTGTTCAATCTTCTTGTCCTTGGATCGTGTAACAAGTTTAGATTTAACATTTGGAACACTATGATTCTTATCACCTTGAACATAGGTATTTAGACTATATCACTTGGAATGTATGAAGCCTTGGGCATATGTTTTCAGACTGTTTCACTTGGAGTGTAAGAAGCCTTGAACATAAGAAGCTTTGAGTGTAGGTTTTCAGTTGTATTCGTAGGGAACGCATGAAACATTGGATATAGGTTCAAACTACATTGCTTGGAACACATGAAGCCTTGATATGTCACTTGGAATGCATGAAGCCCTGAACACGAGTTATTCGGTTTATGTTTTGTATTGTAAATCCTAGGGAGACTATCTTAGAGAATAATAAAGAAGAACAAGAACCAAGAACTAAGGATAAGAAACTAGGACAAGGATCAAGATCCAAGTTGAGGTCCTTAGATCATAACCATGGTTCTTTTTATAAGGACCTAAGTTCTCACGACATTAAACAAGAAAAGAGTGTGATACCCTATCATTGCCATAAACATGATTAAGAGTCTCATGCTTAGACTCATATTTTGTAAGTGACAAAAAGGAACTAATCAAGGATGCGAGCGAATCTAGAGCAGGTGACAAATAGAGCTATAACATATTTTCAACTAATTTAATGTTTTATATATATATTTGTCCAATTTATTCAAATCCATAATTTTTTTTTTTGTATTTATGTTTTAAACCCAAAAAATCTTATCGACAATCCAATAAACTTTCGACAATTGAGTCGTGACAATTTAAAGTCAAACCAAGATTCAATTACGTTGACTTACCAAAATGAGATTTAAAAAAAAAAAAAAAAACAAAAGAAAAATGGAGGAGGGGCACAATGGTAAAATGCAATACAAACATTGTTTGGTTAAACACGTGTCAGTCAGAGGCGGAAGAAATAGGACGTGTCTCAGCCAACGGTAATGTCAATTTAATTTTGACGTTTTTGTTTGTTTTTGTAATACGTAATAATTATTATTATTTTTATTTGTTTTCTTTTTTACATTTTCGTTGGCCGCCGTTGAATTCTCTCCGGTGTTCTTTCTCCTTCAAGTCACACTATCCCGAATCTCTCTCTACCTCTGTTCTACTTGCCATTCAAAATTTTCTTCCATTTTCAAAAAATGGTTCCGTCCTTCGCCGCTTTTCAGCTCCTCCTACTCATCGGATTTCTTTCTTCTGGATCGGAATCTCTTCGATTCGACTTGCAGTCCGGCCACACCAAATGCATCTCCGAGGACATTAAGCAGAACGCCGTGACTGTCGGGAAGTATCACGTTGTCAATCCCAACGAAGCCCAGCCTTTGACTGATGATCGCAAGCTTGTTGTTAGGGTATAGTTTTTTTGGGAGGATTTCTTGATTTTTTTTTTTTTTTTTTTTTTTTATGGCTTTTGATCGATGAGNTTTTTTTTTTTTTTTTTTTTTTTTTTTATATGGCTTTTGATCGATGAGTGATGCTTGATTTAGGGTTTTGGAATCTGTAGGTGACTTCGACTACTGGGAATACCTTCCACTATTCCGACAAGGTTGAATCGGGGCAATTCGCGTTCGTTGCTGGGGAAGGGGGTGATTTCATGACCTGCTTTTGGGTTCCTGATCACAAGCCTCAAGTAACATTAACGGTGGATTTCGATTGGAGGACGGGTGTGGCTGCCAAGCAATGGTCCAGTGTTGCTAAGAAGGGCGATGTCGAAGTAAGTTTTTGATTGTGTTGACAAATCTAGATTCAACTTCGTTCCTTTTGATGGCTTCTGCTTTCACCTTTTGCTAGTTTTGGAGGATTTTGATTGGCGTTATTATTCGACATTTCAATTCTTTGTGAAGCTTTGATTCTCTGGATTTGAGGAATTAACTGTTCTTTGCTTGCATTGGTAATATCTTCCTGTCTAGGCATTCTTTTTCATTGAACAACCTAGAGTTCCTTTGAAGTCGCAAACTCCAAGCAATCGTTGACTTCGTTCAACCACACAGTTGTTTTGTTATCCTTCTTCTTAATCTATGCTCAACCGAATGATGTTTCTTTTGTGGAATTAGCAAATGTCAAGAATAGTTGAAGCATTGTAGTGGGGAATTTCAAATCTAGTTGTTCGTCCCCGGCTTCTTTCGGTTCATGTCTTTGGAACTAGAGTTAGCAAAAGAGGTAGGGAATCTGCTCAACTAGGTGTCACAGTCGCACTTTTATGGTCGTGGATAACGATTGTGTCACACTTGTTCTAACTTGGCAAACAAGTCAGCCGTGTGAGATTCGGACTTCACGAACAATATTGGTATATACTTGATTCTCGAGTCATGTTTGAGAGAGATGTTTTATAAAACGTGAGTGAGACAATACGTTGGAAACAATTTTTTAAAAAGCAATGTTATAGGCTAAAAGTGAATAAGCAATTATCACAGCTTTGATAGCATATATCTCGGGTAGGAAAAATTGATGACTAGTCACATCCCTAGTAGTACATTTTGGGGCATTTTAGTCCTGGTGGGTGTAGACATGATTTTGGTGACATAACAAGAATATTAAAGACCTATCTGACATGAAAGCAAGTAAAAAGGGTTTGGATCGGGCATGCAACCATGGACAAGCATGATCGAGACATCCAACACGCGGCCACAGGCAACACCTCTTGGACAAGCATGACCGTGGCATTAGGCACCTATCTCTCCAACATAATGTCCGAGGCTTCATTTCCCTCCCTTAGGATTGTTGACGGCTCAAAAAGAGGTTTGGGGTTGGCAACATTTGGCCAGGGATTGTGGTCAATTCTAGATTTCCTCTCATTGTTAAAAAAGAACAAGAAAACAACCCAAGTTCAAGTTCTTCTTCCCATGGATCCTTGTGCTTATCTTACTATGAAGCTTCTTTCTTTGATCCCCTTTGTTACCTCCAAGCTCATCTTGCCAACAAGGTCTAGTTCGGGATGTCTTAGCCTTCTCTTTCCAGTATAAAAATAAGATCTTTAAATCAATAGGACGACTCAACTTTTTCTTTCCCTTTTGCCACTCAAGATCTGCATTCCCTCTAAATTTAGAGCCACTGTTCTTCGTTGTTTGAAAGAAGTCATATAATTAGGTTGAAGGGATGATTCATCTTCCTAGTCTTTGATACCAGCTAGATACATTAACAATGGCTGTAGTGGAGAGCACGAGTCAGCCTCCCGAACACAATTTTCACTCGCCAAGTTTTCTCGGTATTCTTTCTCCTTGGTACTAACAATCTTATTGCTGATTCTCTCTTAAGAACAAACTTTTACAATTCATAAAGAGCCCGGGCACCATTATTTTTGCTATTAAAGTCCTACACTATTTACTATTGTTTGCTTGCATTAGACAAATCTAGATTCAACTTTGTTCAAATAGTCCATTTTCAGAATCCCTATTGCTGTATCTAAGAACATTTGAAAAGCGTTCGGATTGTTTTTGTGGAAAGGTGCTGACAGTAGCTAGGGGTGTCAGTTAAAATACAAAAACTGGAAAGGGTCTTCCAGCCCATGAAAGGAGATTACAAAGCTCAACAAATTGTTTTAGCTTAATATTGGGTATAAGGTGAGGTTTTTGTAGTGAAATCCTTTTTGGGATGACATCTGGTTAGGGTGACCATTCCCTTAATTTTTCATAATTTCGGACACGATCGATTGTTGAATAAGGTTGGAACCCGAGTGTTGGTAACTGGAATCTAGAGTTGAGGAGAGGCTTGTTCGATAGGGAGTTGGAAGAAACAAAAATTGAAATACAAAAATGAAGTTAGGAAGATAAACTTAAAAGTGTAAGTTTATTGGTTTGATTTGTGTTGCACTAAAATGCTTTTACAAATGTCAAATTACTATAAAAGACTATTAAAACGCTATGAACTTGTAACTTCAAATTTGTATTTAAAACACAATGAAGGGCTGACCACTGACGGTGGTCAGTGATGCTGATGTTGTTGCTTCAATGACTGCTTTCATAATTTTGGTTGAACGACACAGATCTTATGGCACACATGTTGTTTGTATTTTCAATTCTAATAAATTGCTGAAATACGTTGTTCGGATTATTTTCCCAAATCTCGTGCACAGGCTATGGAATTTGAGCTGCAGAAGTTGTTTGAAACTGCCAATTCTATTCAAGAAGAGATGTATTATCTCCGTGAAAGGTAAACGGAACAAAGCTATATCTCTCTCTCTCACTCTGTTTACGGAATTGGTATTACTCAATCCCGATCCCAATTGACGTCGACAGCCTTACTCGTGGTTTTTGTTCTGTGTTGGCCTGAAATGAAATTTTGAACAATGTATGATGGCAGGGAGGAAGAAATGCAAGATCTGAACGCAAGTACGAACACGAAGATGGCGCGGTTGAGTTTTCTTTCGCTTTTCGTTTGCTCATCAGTGGCGGGTTTGCAAATTTGGCACCTCAAGACCTTTTTCCACAAAAAGAAGCTCATTTGATTTTTCCTTTTTTGTTCTAAACCAAATGAGCCTCTTCTTATTGTGTTATGTGAGAGCAGCAGCGGTAGCTTAGCTGAAGGCACAGAGAAAACAAGGCCGTAGCATTCATTAGCCACATATAGACGATTCAAAAACTCACTGTTAAAATCAATAGAACTTACACAGAATATATTTGTATGATACAATTATGCCTAATTTTTAATACCCCTACCTTTTTCATTGTATATTTTAACAGCTTTTGGTTTTTATTGTGTTTCCAAGTCCAACATTTTTGTTCCTAAGGGTTTCAAAAATTAATGTTTTCGGTTAGTGTCGTGAACTTTCAACTACTATAACTAACATAAAATATGTTAGTTATCATTATAAAATATGTTTTACGTCTGGTTTATTGAAAGATAGCCATATACATTATGGATGACTTCATAAGTTATTGGAACGCGTTTAGAGGCCAAACTAAGAATTATGGGTAAAATGATCAAAATATCCCCTAAGACTTTAAAAGATATATTCAAGGCTTTAAGCGGATAAGAACACATCGTTGGAATGTAAGAAGTCTTTTATGTAGATTTTTAGACTACGTTGCTTTGAATGTATGAAGTCTTGAGTGGAGTATTTAGACTATGCCGCTTGAAACTTGTAAAGCATTTAGGTTGTATCACAGGAAACACATGAATCACTAGATGCAGGATTAGACTACATCGATGTTGCCTCGGTGGTTGCCCAAAAAATCTCTTTTTTCCTACATGAAATTAACCGTCCACAAATCGCAAACTCAACAACAAGGGTTCTAGCAAGTGTGGGTCTACCTCGAACCTCTAGCTACTGAGTTCCCTATGTTTTTTTCTTCTTTCTCTCTTCCTCGAACCTCCAAAATAATTTTCAAATTTTGAAAGGTATAATTGAAATGAGGTACAATCTTTTTTAATAATTTAACATATTTTAAAAAATAATAATTTATTATTTTAAAAGCCCTAACTTCAACTTCCATTACTATATTTAAATAGTTCTCTTAATTGAGAACCAAAATTAATGCAGTTCTAGTTTAAATTTGAAATTAAGAAACTAATTTAACACTAATCCTAGATTTTCGCAAAAAAAAAAGTAATTTATTCTTAAAAAATGTTCCCTGACCATGACCAAAAGGTTTTATTTATTATTATTATTTATTTATTTTGTGGATATTCGAAATTTTGAGCTCATCATTTATGAGGTGTTATTTAAAAATAAAAGAAAGAATAATCAGGAAAACTTCGGGAAGAACCTGCAGGACTCTGGTTTGGAACAATCGCCTCCGTAACCCAAACCAACACTCCACTCTCTCTCCCGTACCGAGCGCCTCCACATACCTTCTCTCCCATGCGCATCTAATCCACTTCCAAGCAGCATCCATGGCCTCCACTTCCACCTCTACAATCTCTCTCTCCTCTCATCCTAAGGTAACTACTATACTTTTTCGCTTAATTCTTTTCTTCAATCAATCCAATGCTTCTACCTCGCAATTTCAACTGTTCTGGCTTCCATTCTAGATTTTCCTCCGAGATCATTCGCTACGGCTCCGACCTGTGGGATTTCGCCGTTCTAGCTTCGATTATCATGCCAATGGTGCGTTGGTTTCGGTTGCGCACTGGAGAAGAGGTTTTAGGTTCAGAAACTTGGTTTTAAAGGCTACGTTGAGGTCCGAGGGCGGCTCCAGGCGGGCTGCAACTTCTCGGAGAGTTTACAGGGAATCTCAAACTGAGAGCTCCTCGGTGATTACCCCGCTGAAGCAGGTTGCCTCGAATGTTTTACCTGCTGGCGTGTTCATCGTGGTTACGTTCGGTACGGTTTTGCACTTTTCGTTTTTTTTCCCAATTCAAAAGGAGTTTCTAAATGTATTCTTATTGAAGTGCAAATTGATGTCTTCAAGTTTAAATGTACTAATTTGAAGCATAACTTGTAACTTTCGCCGCCTCCATGTATATTTGGGAATACTATGGCACCGAATTTTGACTTGGAGATACTAATTTAAGTTTTGAGTTCACAGTTTTATGGAAATTGGTGGAAAGACTCACGATTCCGAAGTCAGATAGGTCTTCATCTGAGAGAAACAAGTCCCCAGCCCAAGAAGCTAAATGGTCATTCGGTGCTGGTATAAATTTGTTTCCAAATCTTACCGCCAAGATTGACAGGGAAGCCAAATTGAAGCTTAATGACTTCGCAAAAGAACTCCGGACTTTTAGAAGTGTCGACATGACAGGTACGACACTCAGCGAGTTAATGGAGACATGATTTTTAATTTCAATGCTGCCGTGTTATTGAATGCTGCAGCATTATGACATAGTCGTTTAATCTTAGTGAATTTTGTCAATACCGATTGAATTTTCCAACTGACTTCACCACATCTTGAAACTGGCCATAATATCCAGCACTTTTGGTATATCTACTAGGTTCGTCAACTTTCATTATCAGTCATTTAAAATCGATATGGTAGTTTATTATCTGATTATTAGAATTTAGATGTATTTATTATTTCCCATGGGTTCAATGTTTCTTTGTTCGAGCATTCACAAAGGTCATTTTCTTATGCTTAATTTGTTCAAGTTCTAAACTTCATTCACTTGCCAACTGTGAAGTATGTGATATTTAAACTTATTATTGACAGCACGCAACTTTGGAGATGAAGGCCTGTTTTTTCTTGCTGAGAGTTTAGGATACAATCAGGTTCATCTACTATTTCTTTTCTGGTTCTATAATCCATGGCTAGTGTTATAGCTAATGAGCGTGATTGCCATGAACAGTTGCTATTTTTTTTTCCCGTGCAACATTATGACATGAAGTGTTGCTAGTTTTATATTTGGGTATTTAATTGAATTATTTTATTGTTACAGACGGTTGAGGAAGTTAATTTTTCTGCAAATGGAATAACAGCTGAAGGGATTAAAGCGTTTGATGGCGTCCTTCAATCAAATATCGTTTTAAAGACCCTTGATCTTTCTGGCAACCCAATTGGAGATGAAGGAGTTAAGGTCAGCAAAACTTTTTATATCTTTAATATTTGATGAGCATTCACCTGCTTAATTTTATTGTTTTGGGGGAATTAGTATCGTTGAAGATAAGCCCTCTTTTTATTCTCTTGGAGAAGTGTACAGCTTACCGCTTCTTGGTGGGATATAGTCACAGGAAATTGTTTTGTAATTACAACATTCCTACCATTTTTAACAAGCCCCTGGCCCTTAGGTTGTATCTCTCTTTCTTGTTATTTATGGAAGTCCGTTTCTTATGAAAAAAAATATTTTGGGGAATTATAATCAGTTGATATTGAATGCAAAGGGAGAGAGAGTAGACTGAAGCAATGCCAGTATGTTGAAGAAAAATTTGAATGCACTTGCCAAACGGTTAGCCTATTCAGACCCACGGTAAGGCTATGTCCATGGGTGGAAAGAGAAGAGAGATTGAACATAGAAAACCTGTGAGGTTAATTTGATTAGCTGAGGTCCAAGGGTGGAAACAAAAGAAAATTTACTAAGATAAAAGATTTATGGAAGGGCACTCTGAAAGCACTCACCAAACACTTCGTTTTAGCTCAACAAAATGAGTCAGATTTGGTTACAGATGAAGGTCGTTAGCTTACCTTTCTAAAAGAAAGGCATACATTCGTGCCCTAGATACTTGTGCATATACAATTAGAATCCCTATGCTTTTCTGGTTTTTGTCTTTTTTTAACCCTTAAAAAATTGCTTTATTTTTTTAATGTTAGTATATTGCTTAAAAAAGTACCTAGTATCTTGAAATTTTAATTTAATCAGGTTCTATAATTCTTATTGGATTTCTAAGTGCTTGTCTTTATTTCATTTTAATAGTTTCTCAATTTGAGTTTGGTATGTTTTCCTTTTAACGCTGCTGCAACATATTCCAGTGAATGTTTAATAATACGTTATTCAGCAACTATTTATTGAGTCGTAGGCTTGTGGATTCAAGTGTAAAACTGCGTGTCCATGCTAAGAATCTGAAGTGGATTCAACAATTTTGATCAATCTTCTTTGTTCTTTCCTTCCTGTCTTTCTGATGCAAAGAATAGTAAAGAATCTGAATTTCAGATTCCTACAGTTATGAAATCCCATTAACAAACCCAAAACTCCCAAAATTTGTTCATTTCATCCCAGTAAAAGTTCTTACATTGTGTACGTTCAAGTTGGAAGACAAAGTAAGATTTTAGATTCTTTCCTTGGTTACTTTGAGAGGAGGGTCAATAACATAGACTTCGTGCAAAGATCTTTGTATTTGGTTTTATGCTAGTGCTTGTCATAGTGGAAGGGGGACCAGATGCTTTGGAGTGGTTGTTTTACCGTTTTTTTGGGCAAGGTACTGAGCTTTCATCAAGAGAAATGAAAGAATGTACAAGGGCATAAAAAAAATCCAACATACGAAGAGTTCCCAAGAAACTACAAAACGAGAACTTGCACCTACTTAATAATAGTTGTTTTACCATGAAAATTGGAGTAGATTTCTTCAAACATTTTGTGCTAGTTCAACACCTAGTAGGGGTCGTTGGGACATGATTGAGGAGTTGCCTGTTAATCCCCCTTTTTTAAAATTGGTTGGATTCTTTGGGGAGCGTCTTTCTTTGTCTATGGGGAGAAAATTTCATAAGGGGTGAGAATTTTTAATAGAATCAATTTTGATAAATTAACGTTGGACAAAATGAGGAGATTGTAAGAAATAATTCAAATATATAAATTTTTCCTATGTTGAAAAATGCCTTCGTCATGAAGGGATATCTCACATTTGCCTCTCAGTATTTATTCATTACGTATTGGATTGGTCATCAATCAGTTCATCATAACTTTTGCTAGTCTAGTTATTCCTGGGATATTTGATATCCCAAATACGTTAACAGAAACTTGTGTTATTCGTAATATAGATATGAATTCACATGGTTGGCTTACCTAGGTATTTTGAACCTAAAACTTATTGATTAAGACTAGAATACGGGGAATGTTATGCACTGGGAAAGTTCAATGGGTGTCCTGTTGCAGAATTGATGTATATTCATTGATCTTGTTCTATAGACCAGTTATTTATTTGTTAATTTTATCCTGATCATGTGAGCATGAATTGTGGCTTTTCCCCATTAAATTATTGCTAGTACTAAATGCAACTGGCTTAAATATTGCAATTACAATTGTTTTCAGACCCTGTGTGATTTGCTGGTGAAAAATTCTAGCATTCAGACGCTTCAGCTAAACAGTACTGACATAGGAGATGAGGTTAGCTGACTAGTTTGATTAAAGCTCATCTGTAGGAGATATTTGTTTGCCATCAAAGCTCTTTTGGTTCATTATTTGTTTTTCTTTCCTCAATTTTTTAAAATTTGATCTTACTATCAAGTTCTTTACAGGGTGCAAAAGCTGTTGCCGAGATGCTGAAGAAAAATTCAAGCTTGCGCATACTTGAACTTAACAATAACATGATTGACTATTCTGTAAGTTACTGAGTTTGATAATGCTTTAAGGTTTCTCTCCTTCAAGAAGGTAGTTAAAATAGATAGTAACATTGATTCCTTCTGTTCTTTTTGGATAATGGAGGTAGGGATTTACAAGTCTTGGTGGAGCACTTCTTGAAAACAACACTATACGGAACATACATCTTAAGTGAGGACTCATCACCCTCAATTTCTATATTTATACTTGTGTTTATATCTTTCTCCAAAAAATAAATAAATAAATAAATAAAGAAAGAAAGAAAGAAAGAAAGAAAGAAAGAAAGAAAGAAAGAAAGAAAGAAAGATAAAGAAGCTATAAATATAAATATTGAAATTTATAATATTCAACTTTATATTTTCATACTCATTTTAATATGGTTATTAATTTTTTAATATAGATATTTATTAGAAAAAAAATAAAACATTGATTATTTTATTAAAGAGGCGTTGATGTTTACAAAAAGAAAAAAATACTACAATAGTTGTATTGAGATCTTAACAAAGATTAATGTTTGTGAGAAGAAATAAAGACAATATAAATTATTGATATTTAAACATATGTGAATAATGATTTAATTTTTAATAATGAATATTGATTCGTCTGAAATAAATGAAGATAGTAATAAACACTTGAGATAAAAGAAAAAAAAAAATCCAAAGATGATTGAATAAGATTTGCTAATTGTTTGCATAAATTAAATTCGTAGTATTTAAAAAGAATATTCAGTTATTTTTTCTTGAGATTTTAAAACTTTGGTTTTTGAAGATCATGATATTACATGATTTATAAAGCAGAAAAACTAGCATAATTGATTTTACTTCAAGAATTATTTTCATAACTTGATAAACGTTCCAAAGGAAAAAGGTATATAACTTTATTTTTCAAATGTAACTTATAATTCTAAATATTAGTAATTTATTATTTATTACTTTTTAAATTAATGTGCATAAAATCAAATAAAAGGTTCAATTAAGTTTTACAATGTGAAACTTATGTTTTAGATTATAAATGTTTATATATATTCTGAAGTTATGTACAATTTATTATTACTATGTTTTCATTGAGAAGAATGAAAGAAATCATTCAAATGAGTAACAGATTTGTAACTTCCCATTAAAATATACCGTAAAATAATCATTTAGAAGTTTTCAAACACGTGCATGAAGAATTGAACACTCTATATAAATTCCCCAGTATATATCTTCTTTTGCAACCGTTAATGTACATATATTTAGCCTCTCATCCATCTTCCTTTTTCTCTTTAGAAGCAAATTTAAGACTTTTTTTTTTTTTAGTGGCAATTATGGTGGTGCCCTGGGAGCTAATGCTTTGGCTAAAGGACTTGAAGGGAACAAATCATTGAGGGTACAGCCTCTCTTGTTAATATTCTATGTTCTTTAGTGTCAGGAATCTTATCAATTTTGTGTCAATTTAATTATTCATGTGGAAATAGAGGCTGAATTTGTGGCTTTCCTTCGCTCTTCTTGTTACTAAATAACCAAGATGGTGTCTCTTAGATCGCCAATGATCAGTTTGACGTCTCTGTTCCTAAAGAAGACATTCTCATGACAGTAAATGGCATAACAGGGCTCTTGGGCCTGATGTGGTTAAATGTGTAGTTCTTTCAAAAGAAACAAAACACTTCTAAATTTGATTTTCTTGAGATGTTCAACAAATTTATCAAAACGGGCCTGTCAATTCCTGTATCCACAAGACAGCAGATTGGTCTTGTACCCAAGGGCTCTGACGCATTCGAAGTCTCCGAGCCAAACCTACCAGCCTAACAACTTGTGTTTATAAGGATCTTGCTAAAGTTTTGGCTGCAAGGCTTAGAACTATCCTACCTGAAACTGTTTTCTCCTCTCATCTGCTATTGTAGTTAGCAGACATATTATAGTCCCATCTTAGTCTTCAATAAAGTTGTAGAGAAGGTGGTACAAGAGGGAAAATATCCCATTTAAAGATTTTTCCTGTTTATTAAGAGTTAATTAAATTTAGATTGATTCTATTTTAAATCGGTGCATGGAATTTGATATTACAGAGCCCTATAAACAAGTAGTGTCTAGCAGCAAGATTCCAATGGAGGATGGTTCCCAACAATGGGTGGGGGATCCTCCTTGGTAAATTGAGAAGTCACGTCTAGGCCACTGAACTTTGGAGTTCAGGCATTTGTAACTTAGATTCCACTATTAGGTCAGGTAAATAGATGTGGCGATTGCCATTAGAGGTTGACTCTATGTGGCATAGGGTATAGTGAGGAGGTATGACATCTATCCTTTAGAGTGGTCCTCGGGTTGGGATCAATAGGCACATTGAGCAATTCCTAGAAAGATTTCTCTCAATGGGCACGTTTAAAAATTCTTAATGTTCGTGTTTATTGGGCTAGAAAAAGTATGTTTAGCTATTATGGAGGGGGTCTTTGTGCATTTACCACTTTGTGTTCTGTTGGCTTTTATTTTTATTTTACTTATTTATTTATTTATTATTATTATTATTATTTTGATGAATAAGAAGATGGGGTTGGCTTCAGATAATAGATTAGGAGAGAATCGCTCCCTTAATTAGAGATATTGAGGATTTTAGCATGTAACTGGTCACCATATGGTATGAATCGAGATACATATCCTGAACATTAGTTGTCTGTAATGAAAAATGTGGTTGATATTGTCACCTTGGTTTTTCATGGATTAACCAAGTGAACGACTTTGAGGAAGGGTGACTTGGTGAGGGCTGCTTGTAAGGTGCAGGAAGAAAATATGTTGGATAATTAGTCTTGAGCTTATATTTTATTCAGTTTTTTAGTTTGATTAAATCGTTAGTTTCTATTAATTACTTTTATCTTTTTTTAATTAGGTAATTTAGAATTTTTTGGTTATTTCTATTGTTTTATAATGTTATAGATAGTTGCATTTAAATTTATGTATTGGGGGAGGACCTTTGACCAGCATGAAGTATGATATAAGTATTTTATTTCTTTAAGATTGATTTTTATTATTATTATTATTGTTGTTGTTGTTATTATTATTATTTTCAAAATTCAGTTTTCATTGGTAAAAAATGAAAGAATACAAAATGGGCAAATAAGAAAGCACCACCCAAAAGACAGCTAAAGCTAACTTAAAAGATCTGATCAAGATAAAGAAGGGCTACAATCCTAAATAATAAGACCGGCAAGAGCTCACACCACTTCCTGCGACCTCTATTACCCTCTAAAATTTCTCTAGTTTGAGGATTTATTCCATCTTTCAACAAGAGAATTTGGCAAAGTTAAGGTATGGGTCTGGTATTTGTAGGCAGGAAATTTTGTGCGTCTGGATAAGGGATAAGGGATGAGCAAGGATCTTGTCCAACTCAAGCAAGCAATAGAGTTTTGTCTTGTACGATGAGATCCTTTGATCGGTTGAGCTAGTTGAGTGATTAGGAGGAAGTCATCCGACTACTTGCCTATCAAGATCTTGAGTAGGAAGTATTGAACCTGTGTGCCACGTTTAGATTGAGTTGTTTCCTTTTTTCATTTCTGGTTTATTACTATTTTTTTTTAATGAAAAATTGGGACTTTTTTTTTTTCTGGGTTGAGCTGTGTTGCAACAAATTGATGAGTATGGTTGTTGATACTCAGCTTTTGTCTGAGGTTGGTTCAATCATGAATTTAGCACCTAGTCGAGAAACAATCCATGCAATAAAGACTTTTATTCTTTGCGTGAGCTATTTGTTGTGTTTCTTCACGGATCCAAGTAGGACTTCCTTTAAGACTATTCTTCAATTTCATCCTAACATCAGGAGTGGACAATGTTTTTGTCTTATTTATCATATAGTTTGCACCTCACCTGAATGAAGCCTATATCTCAGGTTGGTCCTTGGCTCCAAGGAGAAATCTTGCCATATGATTAAAAAATAACCTCATTATTTAACCCAACAACAACTTTCCATCCATTAGAGGCCCAATTTACACTTGTAACATGTGATAAAACGTAACTTGGAAACACGAAGTTCCTTTCTGACATTTGTGGATATATATTTTTTATTATTTTACTTGACGCAGACCCCCTTGTCACCTATTGATTTTTTTTTTTAATAATTTGTTTAATTGACAGGAACTTCACATGAATGGAAATTCAGTTGGTGATGAGGGCGTGCGTGCTTTAATTTCAGGTTTATCTTCTCGTAAAGGTATGTCATATGCCATTCTAGGTTCCTTCTGTTGTTATTGAAGTTCGACCTTCATCAAATTCTCATCATTATATTTTATGCATTTGTGATCCATTAACTTCATCAACATTCTTACTCCCTATGTAGGAAAACTTGCACTTCTTGACATTGGTAACAACTCAATCACTGCCAAAGGTGTCTTTCATGTTGCTGAATTCATGAAGAGAACTAAGAGCTTAGTTTTACTGAATTTGTTCATGAATGATATTGGCGATGAGGTAACGGCCATAGCTTCTAAAAATTGCTCTTAATGAAGTTTTACAAGCTTAAGTATTCTGTTAAGTTGTTGATAACATAAAATGCCAAAGCTTGATTAAATCCAAGATGCACGAAACTTCTAGAGCTTCTCACTTAATCAAAGCAAAAGGAAAAAAGAAAAGACCCCATGATAAGAGGTTCCAATGCATCTGGAAGCCAACTCCATCTGTGAGGGGCGGTCTATGAGATGAACAATAGAGAATAAACTAGTTAGAGAAGGCTACACTTGAATTTTGATATTGGAAAAAAGCTTTGAGGGCCAAGCGCTAAAATAAACAATTTGTTTATTTTGAACCAGAAACAAACTTTTTATAGATTAATGAAAATGACAAAACTTTTCAGAGATACAAACTGCTCCAGAAGTAAAAAAAAAAAAAAAAAAAAAAAAAAAAAAAAAAAAAAAAAAAAAAAAAAGAAAAAGAAAAAAAAGAAACCAAGACAACTACAAATAAACCTATGAAGAGTGAATAAAAGCACTCCAATTGATACGAATATCACAAGAAGAATATGATAGGAATGCCATTAAGAATATATTAGTAAGTAGTTAGGGAAGTTGTTACGGTATTTTGGTTATAAATAGAGGGAGTAAGGGAGGAGGAGGCATTATTTTGGTGAGTGCATTAGGGTTTAAGAGAGCTTCGGTGTAAGTACCTGAAATTACATGTTTATTTTGTACGTACCTTTTATATTGCAATACATTGTGGTTCTGCTTTAGTTTCTATCATTTTGGAATTTGTGCGATTCGGTTCTCAATCTTTTGACCGTGGAGTTAGATGCAAATGTATGGGAGGAGATGGAGAAAATTTTACTGTTAGGAATAACGACTTTCCACAATGGTATGATATTGTTCACTTTGAGCATAAGCTCTCATGGTTTTGCTTTGGGCTTCCCCAAAAGGTCTCATACCAATGGAGATGTATTCCTTACTTATAAACCCATGATCATTCCCTAAATTAGCCAATGTGGGACTCCCTCCTAAACAATCTTCAACAATCCTCCCATCGAACAAAGTACACCATAGAGCCTCCCCTAAGGCCTATAGAGCCCTTGAACAGCCTCCCCTTAATTGAGACTTGACTCCTTCTCTAGAGCCTTCGAACAAAGTACATCCTTTGCTCGACACTTTAGTCACTTTTGACTACACCTTCGAGGCTCACAATTCTTTTTCGACATTTGAGGATTCTATTGAAATGGCTAAGTTTAGGGCATGATTCTTGATACAATGTTAGGAATAATGACTCTCCACAATGGTATGATATTGTCCACTTTGAGCATAAACTCTCATGGTTTTGCTTTGGGCTTCCTCAAAAGGCCTCATACCAATGGAGATGTATTCCTTACTTATAACCCATGATCATTCCCTAAATTAACTAATATGGGACTCTCCCAACCATCCTCAACATTTACATGAAGAATGAATCAATTGAATTTGATTCTTGATTTGTTTCAAGATACAATGAAGTAAAGTTTCAAGATACAATGAAGTTGAGTTTCAAGATACAATGAAGTAGATTTCAAAGAAATTAAAGAGATCATGGTAGTGAGAAAAGATATTTTGCCAAAGACAAACAAAAAAAAAAAAAAAAAAAGAAAGAAAGAAGAAAGAAAGAAAGAAAGAAAGAAAGAAAAAGAAAAAAAGAAATCACGTTAGAATCGTGAATTTCATTTGAAAAGCAGTCCAAGACATCGTGAAGGTTGATGATCAAAGGAGTGAGACAACCACACCGAAGGAAGAATTCCTATATATGAAACGAAGGCGAGTGACAAAAAGAGTAGAAAAGAAACAGGGAAATGGGGAGACTGCAGGAAAGTTCTAGCAATAAAGGTTCGGTTGTGAGCAAGGGAAGATCAACTTAAATTTTGGAAGAGTTTGAAGACAGTGCGTGAATGGACTGCGAAGGTATTTGGCATATTGAAGGTTGGATTTTTGGAGTGGGATTGACCATTATGGAGTGGGCGACACTTCAGTAGCCGCTAGATTTAAAAGAAAAGAAGAGACAAGGTCAATGGAGGCCGTTACCGACAATGCCGATGTGTGTGGCAGGAGATGAAGCCGCAGGAAAGGCACCACTAGTTGCTGGTGTGGTTGGAGAAAACGAACTAGTGGAGACATCGATGTAAGTTTCAGGAAGAGGCGGCAAAGATGTGGAAACGAGGATGGTTCAGCAGCTGCGAAGCATGAGAGAGTATATCGTCGTGAAGAAAGTAGAAATAAAAGAAGAAAATTACTTGATGGAGATCGTCGGCTGCTGCAGGTGTAGATGGAGATGAAGACTTTGAGAAGACACCAACGCAAGTTGTGTGGAAATAGATGTGTGGGTATGAAGTTTGTTTTTGGTTGTCACGTGCGTTTCGAGATGAAAAAAGATATAATAGCCCCCTTATTCAGCCTTTGACATAAAATGGGCCGTACCAATCTTATTTGAATCCAACCCCAAGCTAGTGAGCCTCATCAATTCATTTGTTGTTCACTTCACTGGTGTCACATACCCTTGCTGCTGTATCGGTCCGATGCCAACTAGACCGTTGCCACCAACTGCCATTGCTTGTGTTTTTGTCGTTGACCGATGCCTTTGCCCCCCCCCCCCCCCCCCCCCCCCCCCCCCCCCCCCCCCCCCCCCCCCCCCCCCCCCCCCCCTGCATGTGATGTCCTTGACCCCACCATCTACCCCCATTTACACTTGGCTTGTGGTCATCCATCGTCGGCCAACGCTACTCATCAACACACAACTCTAGCTAGGTTTTATATTAGCTAGGCTAAGTGCTGATAGGTTTCCCAAGACCTGATTTGCAATTTTTCTTTGTACACCCACAGTTTGAGAACAAAAGGCGTGTTTTAGAGGCAAATTATGATTGGAATACTAGTACGGGTATATTACTAATTAGTTATAGAAGTTAGGGTATTTTGGTTATAAATAGTTAGACACTATTTTGGTGAGTGAATTAAGGCTTTAGAGAGATCTCAAGAGGGGAGACTCCAAGTGCCTCGAATAGTTGTGTTAGTTATATTGTAATGATATTATCTTTGAATTTCAATGCATTTGGGTTCTATCAGAATAATACTCAAATAAATTTGAAAAAGAACAACAATGAGAAGCCTTAAACTTAGCAATATCAAAGCGTTTCCATGATGTGCTCCTATCTTCAAAAGTTATTTGGTTCGCTTGAACCATAATTATGATAAAATGAATTTGGCAGAGTTGATCCATAACAGATGAGTTGGGAAAGGACGAAGGATGGCCATGAAGTATCTGAAATAACTTACTTCCGAAATCCTTCAATAAAACCTCATGGAGGGTTTCTTTTTTTCTTTTCTTTTTTCTTTTCGTTTTTTCTTTTTTTAAAACACTTTTCATTATTGAAAGATGTGAGATATCCCCACACACCAAAGGCCCTCAACAATTAACAATAGTTGAATGAATCTTGAGTTTTGTTTTAACTTCCTGTTCAGTCTCATTCATCTTGATTTTCGTCTTAACTTTCTTTGAAGGAGGTAATCTCAGCCTATTTACCTCATGAAATATGAGAATAAGAAATCATCATTTGTCTAGGAAATGTCTAAGCCTAGACAACAGCTTGGTTTCTTGATAAAGAAACAACATGCCTTGGGCTGATATGTCAGCTTCTTCTTGCTCCTCTTCTTGCCCCTTCTTACCCCCATTGACACATAGTATGTTTGGTAAAAAGTTCACACTATAATTGTAGTATGTATGTATGTATATTCTGCAGAACATTAAATTACTTACGAACTTCCTTTTTATCCCCAGGGTGCTGAAAAGATTGCTGAGGCTCTAAAGCAAAATCGGTCAATAAAAACTTTAGACCTGGTGAGTAGCCTAGGTTCTCCTATGTTTTCGTATATTGTCTCCTCTTTCCCGACTATAAATTTAAGATGGACAACCCTTTTTTGTGGGGTTTATTTACAGGGAGGGAATAACATACATGCTGAGGGTATTACCAAAATCGCCCAAGCATTGAAGGATAATGATGCCATCACCACTGTGAGCCATCTAGCACTTGAGAGTGTTTAACTTCTATCATTTTATGACATGAACAAATTTATCCTTATCAATCGCTTACACCCATAAACACAGTTGGAGATTGCTTACAATCCCATTGGACCAGAAGGTGCGGAGGCTTTATCCGAGGTGCTGAAGTTTCATGGAAATGTAAAAAACCTCAAGCTTGGTTGGTGTAAGGTAAAGGATGTGATGGTTGGCTTTATTGTCATAAAAAAGAATGCCTCTTATAATTTATTGCATAAAATGGTCTGCAGATTGGACCAAAAGGTGCTGAATTAATTGCCGAAACTCTGAAATATAATACTACAATATCTGTCTTGGATTTACGGGGCAATGGTCTCCGGGACGAGGTTTGTATCTGTCGTTTGCCATGTTTTTAATTAGAAAATGAAGTACTCATCTAATATCAGAATTTCCTTCCTTCCCCAAATTTAATTTCAGGGTGCAACTTGCCTAGCTCGCAGCTTGAAAGTGGTTAATGAAGCTTTAACTTCACTAGACTTGGGTTTCAACGAAATAAGGGTACATGCTTCTCGACCTTGTTCACGTCCATCCAGACATCGATAGCCCACATTCATATTGTTTCATTTTGGTTCTAATTCTGGATACAGGATCCCGGTGCATTCGCCATTGCCCAAGCACTCAAAGCGAACGAGGACATAGCAGTTACATCCTTGAATCTTGCCAATAACTTCCTGACCAAATTTGGACAGGTTATATCGATATATATTATCACCATCCCTCTTCATCCTCATCTCATAGTAATGATTCTGGATTCTTATCGAGGTTTCGTGGTGTCATTGCAGAGTGCTTTAACCGATGCGAGAGATCACGTCCATGAAATGTGTGAAAAGGAAGTTAGTATTTCTTACTAAAACGCTTCCTTTCATGAACATATGCTGAATTTTGAAGATGCTGCAAGTATGTTGTTTGAATTCTTCTCCCCCCCAAAGTTTTCAGTTGATTTCTTCTTCAAGGGAGTAGCTTTGAAATTTTGACGTCGAGAGGAATAGGAAATTGTATCATAATTTCTTATCTATTCTTTATTGGGTCTTATAACTTTTTCAAACCTATAAAAAGTTACCAATAAGAGAATCCCTTTGTCTAAGCCTGGAGTTTTTAAATAAAACACTTTTTGTATAAGCTTATTTTTCAAAGTGGTTTTGGAATTATGAAAATTTTATAAGATAATTTTAATTGATATCCTTATATTTCTTGTCAATATCCTTATATTTAATTAATTAAAATATTCAAAAAGTCTGAGAGTACTAGAATTTAGCTGTCAATTTTATTAACCAAAATGTGTATTTCTTTCTATAAAAAACAAATGGTACATTTAATCTTTTCAAGGGAAATACAAAAGAAAAAGAAGAAAATTTGTGGAAGAATCTACCAAGTAGTCAGAAATGCTAATGTGTGGAATCGCTTGAAAAGCTTCTACACTTGAAATGCTCTCCGGGCTCTCCAGGACGTGGAAATCTCAAGCTAATTGTTCTCTTCAAGGATTGACATGCATCCATATTTCCCATCTTTATCTTCCCCTTCAACTCTCCAGCTATTTCATGACACACTTGATTCACAGTCCTCACAAAATCCCTCACTGTCACAAAAAGCTCTAATGGATTTTCTGTATCCCTTGTTTCATAGTACTTGTTCGTCTTCTTCAATTCATCCAACACCCTTCTTTGTTCTCTTCTTGCTATCTCAACTTCTTCCGTTGCAAATTTCACAAATTCCAACATCTTTATCTTGTATTCGCCACCTTCCATCGATAGAAGGTTTTGTATCTCTAAGATTTTGATTAACAGGTTAGGGCAAGTGATAATGAAGGCTTCATAGTCGATTGTGGATGCTTTCTTGACGTTGGAGAGCTCTGAAGTTAGTGATTCCATAGCTGATAATCCAAGCATTATGTATTCGGTTTCTATTTCCTTTACTGATAGATTCTTTGAATCTTTGTTTAAGAATCGTTTTTTTCCTTCACATTTTATGACTTCTTCGACAATGAAATGAAGCAATGTAGTTTTTCTATCTGTGCTTTTCACATCGGAAAGTTTTAAGAGTGATTTGAGATTGAAAGCAGTTGCATTACCTCTTGTTGTTCCTGAATTCAACTGGTTTCCAGCTTTGAGAGTTGCTTCTAACAATTTTGTGAATAGCCTTTTTTCCTTCAATTCTTTGCAACCTCTACTAAGTGTTTGTGAAAAGTCCTTGAGTCGATTAAGCTCTGATTTGAAGCTTGATCTGAAAAACATAGCATTTAGACGATTGAAGGCCGTTGGAAAAGCCTTGAGGAGATGGAAAATGAAAGATTCTGCATCGCCAAGTCTTAATGAATTGCCATCAAATTTGAGGATTTGGGATTGTTGTTCTTTGGTTGGAGTGATCTTGACAAGCTTCTCAAGTGTGTCTGAATCGAGGCCATGTCCCTCCGTGAGAGCATCGAGAAGTTCTTGCCGAGTTATGTTCAGGGATTTAAGGATTATTGCAATGTTTCTCGCCCTTTGGGAATCAAGAATTGAGATTAGCGGTCGTCTGCCATTGTTGAGGCCACTCTGCTCTATTGGCAGTTTCTTGTTTGTGGCTACAAACCCAAAGAGATCTTCCATACGGTTGCCATTAAAGCTGAATAACAAAGATCAGATCAAAAAAGAGAACAAAATCAAAATAAAAATCTTCCATACGGTTGCCATTAAAGCTGAAGAACAAAGATCAGATCAAAGAAGATAACAAAATCAAAATAAATCTCTTTCAAATTAGGAATTATGACATGAGTTTTACCTGAAAGAACCGTCATCAATCTTATCCCACACCATAGAATGATCTACATTGGTATTGATCTTATCCCAATATAATGGCTTCAGTCTAGCCTGATCTTTGCCTGATAAAGATGGCCCTGTCTTGGCAACTACAGTTGATGGTGGCGGTGGTGGGGGCGGTAGGGGAATTGATGGAGGAGGAGGAGGAGCCGTTGATGGAGGCGGCAGGGGCATTGATGGAGGAGGAGGAGGAGGAGGAGGCAATGGCAATACTCGTGAACTAGACAGAGAGTGATCACGAGCTTCCATTGAAGAAATTCCATGGAGCAGAGGAGTTTCTTGCACAATCTCAGGGATGATTGATCCATCTCTTGCAAAACCCATTTCTTCATCTTCTTCATTGTCCTTCTTCCAATACATCACATCAAGACCATCTTCTTCAACAATCAATCCATTAAGGTTTCCTTCGAATCTTGTAAATTCTTGAGATTCTACTTGATGTTCCTTGAGTTTTGCAAGAATGCGTCTTCGAATGTAAAAGAGGAGACCCAGAGAAAGCAGAAGGGTAGCCGCTACAGTAGAAACCGCTACCGCTATAATGGTGCCTTTCTTGAGCTTCCGCTTCGGTTTCCTCATCCTCTTCGGTTCTTGAAGTGGTGGATGTGGTGATGGTGGCGGCGGCGGCGGGGGCGACCTTCTCCCGGAGATGGAGAGATTGTCTGTAGTATTACTGATGGTTGGGAAATGGAATGGCAGTGGAAAAGGGTAACAAGTTTGGATATTCTGAGGGGAGGAGTGAGCGGAGGAAAAAAGAATGATGGAAATGAGAAGAAAGAGGCATGGCGGAAGGATTGAAGCCATGGGAGCTTCGGAAGAATTGCAGAGAGAAGTGGGAGTGAATCAGCGTTGTTTCTTGTTGTTGATTGCAAAACTGTTGATGATGGCTTTTCGAAGTTGATCCAAGAGGGTATTTATAGGAGTTAGGGCGACCTTAGCCATTGGAATATAATAATTAATAAAAATAAAGAACTCATCTGATTTCTTTATCTAATTTCTTTATAGTCAACATATTTATCAAAATACTAAAAAATCAAAAATACTTCTCACTTTCAAAATTTTTAATAATAATATTAAATTCATTTACTTCTCAATTCCTTTTAAACTTTTTTAATTAAAAAAAAAAAACTCAAATAATATCGATATTCTTTTACTTTTTAGAAACATGTCAGTATTCTTAAAATTAAAGGGTAAGATACTTTCTGAGATACAGATGGATGGTTTTTGTTCGACGATAATAACATTTTAATTTTAAGATTGAGGGTGTTGGTGCGATTTTTAAAAGTTTATGAGTATTTCTTAGACATAGTATCGACCAACTTTAATAATAATTTTTTTTTTTTTTTTGTAACTTTTTAAAAAAGAAATTAATGAAAATTTTAAAGTTTAAGGTTAATTTTTAAGTAAAAAGGTGTTTTTTAATTTTTTTTTTTTTTTAAAAAAAACCCAAGCTATTACTTTCATGAGGAGAAGGAACTATTTTTAAATTTTCTATTACTTTGAGTATTATTGCCATGGAACTAGAGTATTAAAAAGAATTTCATTACTCTCTATCTTCTTCGGTATAAGAGAACAATTATGTAGGTAAAGTGACCAACTAAACAAACACGTAAATCATCCACAACTCTTTAATAAATTAAAATCACACCCTCAACATACTTAAACGGCATAAAATTTTCTCGTCTCCCCTATCAAGTTTAGCTCTCCATACAAACTGAATTAAATAGAAGAATCCATATCTTAATCTTAAAATTGATAAAATAAGAAATAAAGTAAGGAATTAGAGTGTTGTCAAGTTTTGTTGTTGTTCTTCCATGAAAGTTCCCTTCTTTTGAGCTCTCACGTCTACCTTTTTGCCCAAATGTATCATTCTTGGTCTTCTTTTCCTTCTGTTGTCAACCGTGGATTAGGGTTCTTCTTCTATTCTCTGCTTTCACATTCTTTTCTCAAATGTGGCTCCCCTCTCTTGATTTGGTATAGCATCATGATTCAATATAAATATAAATAACTCAACTAAATGTACAATTAGGCTTGATTCATGTAAATTGATATCTTGAAACACAGTGAACTATTTCAACTTACTAATTAGAATAAATGGAGCAACAATGAGAAAAGGGTTTGTAAGAGTGCATAATTAACTAAAAAAAAAAAAAAACTTGATTATCACTTGATCAATTAGGCTCCTAAACATGAATACAAATTATTTACCCAAGGTTAAAATTAGTTGAACCAGCCCAAAAAGTTAGCAAATTTTGTTCTATGTAGCACTTACGTGTGTTCGGTTTCATTTTTCACGACCTTCCAAAATCTGGGTTTTCTTCAAATTTATCGAGTAGGTCCCAAATTGAGTTTATTTTCTTAGAACATAAAAATTTACTAACACAATAATCCACACCATTCTTAAGTCTTAGAATGAATGGTGCTAACATTGCTCCCAAAAAATGACTCATTTGTTAAACAGATATCATAAATTGTTTATGATATTGTTCATAAACCCAAAATCAAACGTTGGAACAAAGCGAGTATCTTTCCATCGATCTCGCCCACACTCTACCAACATTATCATAGGCAAATCTGAGCTAATTTGCAACCACCATTCAACATGAACCAAGCACGTCTCGTGGCACGACATCTTCAACAACAGAGCTGCGAGCAGAGATGCAACAACTACCTGAAACAACATTGTTCAACGAACAAGAGCCGCTCCAGATTGATTGCATCCATGAAAAAGATGAAGAGCCGGTCCAAAACAACGGTCTATTTCTTCACGTCAATCAATCATGAAGTTAGTTATTTCAAAATCTATCTAAGAACAATTCTCTATAGGTATAAAACGAACTATTTTAATGAAAGATATAGCACCTGCATGAACAGTTCAACTATTAAAATCACTCTTTCATTCCCCAAGCCTGTATAAATCAAAAACGCATTTTAGCACTGTCACAGATTGTCCAGCAAGTCAATCAGGTGAAGGTGAACCAGCGGAACCGCAAGCCTTTCCGCAGTAAACAAAAATATTAACATTCACAAGAGCACACTCGACCTTGGGTCATGCGAAATCCAGCTCATATTGCTATTCACAAAACTTAATTATATGACAAACAGCAGTGGTGATGGGATTCCATAAATTATACAATTTACATGCGTGATTTTTGCTGGAGAAAGGATCCAACTAAAAGAATCATTGTAGACAAGTTGTCATCCACAGCGTGCCCATGTGGTTCAGGGCCATACTAGAGATTTAGCACTCCAGTCGGGCTATTACTTGCTCTCGTATCTTCTCTGATTATACCAAATCAATCCGAATGCAGCCAATAAAAATTGTTTGGGGGAAAAGTTTCACCTTCCCTGCAATATTGAAGTTGACTAAAGTGTCTATGAAGGCCATAATGCATGTGTAGTCAATGCTGAAAAGAAACAGAAACATACTTTAATTTTTCTCGACCTTTTTCAGCAAGATTTTCTTTTCTCAACCTTTAAATGGATATTGAACCATTTTTTCTTCTTAGGCCTATCCCTTGTAGATTTCCTCTCCCTTATTTGGCTGTCTTCTTTAGCATCCTTAAATGAACCCCTAATCCGGCTCCTACTCCGTTTTATTGGAGGACAAGTTGTGTAGGAGGCATGAATTTCATTCCTCTGTTTGAGAAGCTCATCGATCTGTAGAGAAAATGAGGCAGAACAATCGGTTGTTAAGAAACTATCATTTTGAAAGCATATTCACCAGGCAGCTAAGACTTTTTATATCTTCAAGTTTTAACTTACCACTTGCATTTCTTGAGTGTATCTACCAGTCATCTCAGTAAATTGTGCCAGAACCTATTAAAATTTCCAATAATTATTAGTACGCTTTCATATAGAAGTTGTAAAGAGTTAGAGCTCGATGTCAAAAACTAGACCTCACGATATTCTGTTTCAAAATTGGATATTTCCACCCTTTTTGTCAAAATTTGAGCTTCCACCGTCCTAAGATTTTCCTTCTCTTCAGCAAAAGACGATGCAGAGAAGGCCTCAATTGTGTAGCTCACACTTTTGAAAAAATTGTCTCCTAGAGAATACAATGATCATCAGGCCCGCATAAAAATATTCATAGAACAAATACTATATTCCAAAATCAATAATTGAATATCAAAACCTATAAAAACTGACCATAGACTGCAAAGACATGAGTTCCAGCCTTTAGTTCAGTTATTTCACATGGCTGGAATCCATCTAGCTTTTTAAAAAAGGCAGCATCTGGATCCTTAGCGGCAGTAATCTGGAAATAATAATAAAATCCTAATGATCACAATATCAAGATGTTGAGTAATTAAGTATAATTAAAGTTAATCCTTGTTTCATAGTTATTAAAATTTTTGAGAAAAAGGTACAGTTGATCCTTGATAGAATTCCTGATTCCACTTTTCTCACCTCCTGGAAAGGCTCTTACACTTATGTTTGGAGGAGGTACTGCTTTCGTTTCCAATTATACAAAAAAGTTACTGGAATTATTGTCTGTTTCTATTCCTTTTTCTCGATTACATATTGTTTGTATTCCTTAAGCACTTAAACATTACATTTCCATCACATTAACCATCACAAACAAATTGAATAATTTTATGGTCATAAAACAGGCATGTTCAGCTAAAAAACTTCCTCTCACTGATGAGAGAGACTATGCAAAGTTTGCAGTAGATGTAGCATGTTCTGAGGGCCACTGCAGTCCAGATTGTACAGAATTCTAATTCAAATAATTGCTTAATTTTAAGGTGACTTTCAGAAGCAATTTCGTTTTTCATTTAAGAAGTTCTAAAATTAGACATGGAAATACTTGTCAAATGTATTTCTTTTTCCTTTTTGTAAGGGACAAATTCTGTGAAATGATCATTGAGCTTTTCTTTTCTTTTTATTTTTTTCCCCTTTTGAATTAACGATTAGAGAACAAAAATAGATATGAAACTGAATCTCAGAAATTAATCTCTAGTTGGCTTACCGAGCTTATTGTTTGATCCAACCGATATACAGGGAAACCAAGAAAATACATTCCAGCAGATGTGACTTTTCCTACTTTAGTACTTTCCTCCTACAAATATAACAAAAATTCAAACATGCCAAGTACTGAGCTTTAATGGAAATGGTTTTAAAGGGTTCATTGATGGTCAAACAACAGAAGATATACACATAACTACGATGTTTCCACAAGTATTAACAAGAACCACCATCAAATTAAAAAAGATTAAAAAATAGTCTCTCCAAAATTATCCAACTAGAAAACTATTGAATATGAAACTATTCATGTATATGAATTCACCCTTACTGTCCAGAGAAACATTATACTATTAATCACTAAAAACCTGAACTTCTATCACAAAACTAAAAGAAGAAGAAACATAATGCAGTAATAAATAATTAACTGGCGAACAAATGACAAGCGAGTATATTATCTCATGCATGTATTGATGATAACTTCAAACTACAAGGTGGTACCACAAAGACATTAGGTTATAGAATGAAAAACTATATTGCATCAGGATAATCTGCTGACCAGATCAGTTATCTAGTTCAGACCATGCCAAAAAGATGCAAAAGGCTACTAGAAAAGATTGTGAAGTACCTGTAAAGAAAGGTTTAGTCCACCAGTTTCTTCCCGATCAAAATACAATAACTACATAAAATGTGAACGATAAATTTAGAAAATACTTAATGCAAAATGAAATTTAGTTCTGTTTTTCTTGTATTTTTTTTTTTTTTCTTTTTTTTTTAATCTTCATAGTATTCTTTGGCTATTTTTAGAAGTTATAAAGCCATACAAATATATAATTCAGCAATCTTAAAGAGGAAAAGGAGGAAATGTGGCAAGGAGCATGAAAGTCAATATAATCATGGTAAGGACAATAGATCTCACGAATACAAATCTTCAGCGAGAAACTTCTTCAGACAAACACTAATGACATTCAAGAGAGTTATGGCTCACCTTAAATTTGCTTTTATCAGGTGATTGAACTCGGCAAATAAATCCACCCTGTGATTCCTCTTCACTAATCATAACAGAATAAAAATGAGCACATTGTTTCTCAACCTGTAAAAATTACAGAAACCTGAATTAGCATACCAATAAACTAAATGGTTGTCAGATATTCCATACAACGGTGCACCTTTTTCGACATAGGCACGCCCAATGGAAGTGGATGAACAGTCACAACCCCATTAAGTGCCTCTTCCAAAACCGTTGCTGATACAGTAGTTTTAATTGGCACACCAAGCTTGCTGCAATTTAAGGATGGATTAAAATAGAAAGAAAATAATAAAGTTTAGAAAATATGGACTTAAACACTATATAAAGTGAGAAGAATTAACAGACAAAAGTAAAAACATACCTAAAAAGGGCAGCAAACATGGTGTTCACGGCCCCCAAACTTGAAAGATCTAGCTCCAATTCTTGGTTTTCTGTTTCAACGGCCTAGGCAAAGGTAACATTAACTTTCTTGAACTAGAAGAAACACATATTGAACTGGAAATCAAAAAGGAACTGTAATAAACTAAATCTTCCAACAAGGGTAGTTTAGTAGTTTTGGTAAGTCCAGTCTATTTTAAAATTTTGAATGTATGTAGAGGTTTGGGGAGAAGCTTTTGATTTTTCTTTTCATGTCTACTCCCATAGTTATTTCCTTTTGCAATTATGTAATAAATACATTAATCATCTTAATAATTTCTTTATTATTTTCTTCAAATGACATATCTTAAATTTATATATTCATTTATTATCTGATAAAACAATAAAATTTAATGTTTCATTTTCAAAGTTTACAACAAGTGAAACAAAAGAAAAATGCAAATAACTAATTTTCTGTTAAAATATTTTCTAACATAAAAAAATGAATATAATGTTACAGATGTAGTTTAGTCGTTTTTAAAAAAAAGATCATTTAGGTAGTGAATCTGCTTGTACTTCGCACAAATTGTTGTTCCTTGTGTGAAGGATGAGTTACAAAATATTTTCTAATATTTTCTCAAAGATTTTGCAGGTAGTGCAGAAGACCTAGTGATGACAAAGGGATGCGGGGATGGTCATGACACTTTCCAACTCTTAGTCTACATCGTTTCATCTTGCTAGGGACTAATACAAATAGGCTTTTGTTTAGTTTTATCTATTTATTCGTTTTTTAACTTATATCTTTGCTGTATAAGGTTTAGCTGATTTCATGATTAGATAAAGTATTTTATTATCTTTCCGAGTTTTGTAACAAGGAACAATTAATAAAATGAACTCTAAATTGGTTTTAGCTAAATCGTCAACTTCCAAGTTCACAAAGTACATTTGTTGTATGAATACACATCTTGAACATGGTAACTTCCTAAAAATGTGAAAATTCACAAGAATGATATTTCACCTCAAAGCCAGCAGCATCATATTGTCGTCTTTTTTCTGGATCTGACAAAATAGTGTAGGAAAAAGTAACCTCCTTAAACATGTCAGCAGCTTTGGGGTCATTTCCATTCTTGTCAGGATGATACCTGGTTTAAAAATTAGAGTTTCATAATCTTGTCAATCATCACATCAACATATTTAGTAAACCACTTTGATATAATAACAAGTGCCATGAAGTAGTGCAATAAAGGGCCACTATTTACCATTATAGGGTGCAACATCACACGGCAAGCATGCTTATTAGCTGACAGAGTTTTATCACTCCTTATGCAGGGAAA
Source organism: Cucurbita maxima (assembly GCF_002738345.1). Lineage (NCBI taxonomy): Eukaryota > Viridiplantae > Streptophyta > Magnoliopsida > Cucurbitales > Cucurbitaceae > Cucurbita > Cucurbita maxima. The sequence continues at coordinate 3,456,253 of NW_019272035.1, read as the reverse complement.
AGATTAACTAGATAGCATATAGGTGCTTCAGAAAAAAGGATAAGGAGATTCGATGGAAGTAGTAGGAAATATTGGGGTTCACAGGAATTTGTGATCAAGAACCTATTAAGAATCAAGGGATATGATACTTCATAAACAATATTCAACGCAAGCATTATTATAATCATAGAAAACTTGGTTGGGGTAACTTCTAATAACAATGGCGATTAAATTATCATAGAAGTTGCTTGAACGTACAACAAATGAAATTTACTACTTTGTTTTGGAAATTCTTGATACTTTCTTGGCAAGCTATCACAACAGGAGGGAAGATCATATTGGCATTCAGATAAATTCAGACATTTTTGGACTAATATAAACCCAATCTACTTAGGGAAGCTAATTGTATAAAGACCATCAACTGGGAAATGGTAATTGTATAACGAAATTATCACCAGAAATAGGATATGCTACGCGTGAACTAAATAATGAGACGGTTCAAATATATGAAACTTGTACAGCGATATAAAGATCAAAGTTAGCCTTGGATGGATAATTTTGTGAAATATTTTCCGTTGTTAGCAACCCCCTAATAACTACACAACATCCTGCTTAACATGTAATTAAGGATTAAGATGAAAGAGAAAGCTCCATGGTTAAGGTTGTTAAAACTTATTGCCACTTATTGGGAGGGGCAGAAATAGCAATTCCCAGTGCTACTATTAGGTGTCGGTGAGTCGTTAACCCGATACTTGGAAGTGATTTAAAGCTACCGCCGCAGTTCTCGGTCCCTCTTTTAAGGGCTGAAGTGTTCTAGGTTGGGGAATAATATAAATATGACGTTTACGCGATATCTCAAACTACCAAAAAAGGATCAACTAAACCCCGCCAATATGACAGTGATCTCTATAGCTGAAATAACTAGAAATATATCCAGAAAAAGGTCGAAGTTGTACGAATATAACCAGAAAATGAAGCAAATAGAGGTAAAATATGCATATTTAAAACCTACTTGAGAGCCTTTCTTCTGTAAGCGCTTTTGATTTCCTGATCCGTGGAGTTCCTGGAGACACCGAGTACCTCATACGGATCTCGACGGTTCAACACCGCGGCATCTTGCTTTTCGGATTTGGATCCGTGCGTCGGCATTCTTGAAAACGATGGGATTTTCCTTAAAACAAAACCCTAAAACACCGTCTGCAGATGGGATTTCTCTCAGACCAAAAGTGGAGCTTGCAACTGCAATTTGGCCATGGAATTTGCTCTCGACCAACGCAAACAACGTCAGGTGGTATTAAGAGAGAACAAATCCATGGACATCCAGCCGAAGCTTTTGCCCTTTGGATCACATGGAAGGAAGGGAGAGAGGAGATTAGGTGTAAGATGTGTGTGTTTCGGAAATGGACAAAATGAAAATTCAAAGTTGAAACCCTTTCGCTTTTTGTGCGTATTGCGCCCCTCCTTGGCTCTTTCGTTTAAGCCACCATCTTCAGCTACTCCAAAAATTAATTAATTTTATTTCAAAATTACTTTTAAAATTAATTCATATCATTTCAAATACATATATAAAATAAAACTAAAATTAAAATTAAAATTTATTTTTTTTTAATTCAAGATAATTTTAAACAAGTTGACTTGATGAGTTATGAATTACATTAATTATTAAAAAAAATTATTACTTTTAATTTTTTATTTTTAAAGTTCATGAATTTTTAATTCATCATATTAACCCTAAGGATATTTTTAAACTTTAAAAATTAAAAAATAAAATATTTTCAGTGTAAAAATATATATATATTATTGACATTTTGGAGATTATTTATTTATTTAATAAGTTAACCTATTTTCCTCCCATAAAAAGTAAATTCACATTTAAATTTTGGTTATATGAAATATAGTGATAATTTTGTTAGGTTCTCATATAGCTAAATAAATAAATAAATAAATAAATAATAATAATGTATATATTTAATAATTTTGATTGTTTAGCCATCGTAGATTTATTAATTAATTCACGTGTGACTACAAATATAAATTTGGCAATTGTCCCAAAAAATAACTTTAATTGCTCTTAATTTCATGCTTACATGCCATTTCTTCCTCTCCAAATTTAATGTGTTTAATTTATGGTTGGATCGTTAATAAATTGTTCATTAGTAGTTTGAAGGAATTTAAGTTAGGTGCTCAATCAAAGTCTTAGAGCCAACCAATTTCATGGCTCAAGTTCATTTCAAATCCTCTCGGTCTCTTAAGGTTCATACATCATACTTACTCTTATCCAAGGACGCAATTCACCTATCGAGGTGTATTTTGGTTTTAAGGTGCATGAGTCTCTCATTTCCTACTTTTCAGGGTCCAATAGACGATCATGCTTCCTACGCATAAGTCAGAGTGCTCTTGTATGTCTCGGACTCTAGGGAAGTCTAACAAGCATAGAATAGTCACCGCTCATTATAAGTGCCCTCTTAATTTGCTTATATCTCTATATGTGCCTACTACTAAGCGCTGATTAGAAGCTCCCCTCATGACACCCAACAAGCTTCCTATTCTTACACTATTCCACGGTCGAATGGTGCAAGACAGATTTTTTAGTAAGCGCATTCAGAGCTCCCTCAATAGTACTGTCTAGTCTGCCACAGGTCTTAAGTGGGTGACGTCCCATTCTTGTATGCTTAGTAGTTCATCACCATCCAAGGTGAATTCACGATTAGGTGTTGCACCCCAACTAACCTTACATGGACCTAGCTGACCCATGTTATCATAATGGACCTTAAATGTGGCTCAAGGACGAAGGAAAGATAAAATATAGGCTAATATTCACTAACAGGTCATACGTATCTTCTAGGTCACATAACATCTAGTCCAACATCAATCAAAGTATATATAGATATTCCACCTCCTAATAGCTTCTACGGGCACAAACAACATTAAATCATAATACATATTCGCACAACATACATGCACATTGAGAAAGGGACAGTCAATCATAACATACCAGAGTTATAACAACCATAACAAAAAATCTAAAATATACACTCCACCTAAACCATCATTAAATCATAATTTTAACACTTAGCTCACCATTGAATTTATGACGAAAATTAGGTCAAAATGGACCAATTAGGATTAAAAAATGACAATTGATGAAAAATAGAGAAATACAGTTCGATCGGATTGGTCAGGCCGATCCAATCAAAGCTAGGTTGAACCGATCCAAGTGAATCGGTCTTCACCTACCCCCTTTCATCAACTTCTTCTGAGATGTTGGAGAAATGCTTGAGACAAACACGATGAGCCCAAATTTGTGAAAACCTATGGGGAAATGACTAAGATATTGGTCATGGAAGGTCTCGAGTTTACTAGAATTTACCCACAAACTATCAGACGTTCGAGCTCCTCCTTTGGTCAGACCTAAACCACCAAGAGTTCTAAGTGTCAATCCAACACAAGGGAGGAAATTTGGAGTTCAAAGTCGATTTTCTTACCCATAGAGTGATGTTCCTTGATTGAGGCTCTTACTTGTTTCAAGATTACTTCAAATGCAACTTCATTTATTCTTGGATGGTTACAAATTTAGGATGGATTATTAAAATCTAGATTTATGGTATTTAATTACTGTATTTTATATTTTAAGACTATTTAATTTTAGGTTATATTTATATATCGGCTAATTATGGTCATAAAATATGAAAATTAAATTTTTTTTAAAAGGGCTCATGTAAGGTCAAGGGTTTCATTTGGAGGGTATATAAAACTTGTATGTTATCTTTGTAAAAGAGATTGGGGAAATATAGTAGAAAGAGCGTTTCTGCTTTCATTTCCATAACTAAGTTTCTTTGCAATTATGAGTAATTTAGGTTAAAGAAAAACACAAATGCTCTTTTGACTGCATTGTCCAAGTCTTTTTTACAAAAATAACGTATATCATACATTTGTAATCATCTCATAAAAAAAAAATGAAGCCACATTTAAAGTATCTTGGACCTCTCGAGGCATAAATGAGACTTGCTTCTTCTTAACGTGAAATTCATTACAACATGGGTTCAACTTTAATAGAACTTAACTTTATCTTACGATAATAGAACTTGAATATATCTCGTGATAATTTGAACAACATTCTTGAGATGTCTTGGTTCATATCACTGATTATGGGACACCTGATAAGGATTATAGTGTTCCAAATGTTCCAACTAAACCTATCACACGATTCAAGGCCAAAAAGATTAAACAACTATTCATTTTTCATCTACAAAATTGGATAGCCTCAGTTCAACTCTTATTTATGCAACCTCATTTGATTGAAAAAGAACCATATGAAGCTTCGAAAGTAAATATTTACACGGTTGAAGTAGCGGATAAGATTGCTATAAATAGAAATATTATTTATCAGTTAGGTGAAAACCTAAATAAATAATAAACTAATGCCTTCCCAATATACTCCAATGCATATAATATAATATAATATAAGCATATTAGTAGCAGGCTTTGAGGCAGGTGGATCCAGGCCCAAGCCCAACCGTGCCGATGGCTACTTCGTTTCAAACAGGCCCTATGCTCGGTGGAGATGAATTGCCCACAAGGTCCAACAACAAAACTTGAAACTTTCATAGCCATGGCAGCACCTCCTTCGGGTTCGAGGCCACCCGTATGATAGTTTTTAAATGATAGGTCTCTAGGTCATGAGTTGCATGTGTTTGCATTCACTTATGAAATGTTTTTTTTTAAAATACTTATTGTGTGCTATTTCTATTTTAGGTAAAGGCTAGACATCTTTGTAAAGTTGATAATGGCATCATAGTTCTAGACTATGACAGATGCATAGGATAGTTGTACTTACTTAGACTTAGGTTAGAATAGGGTGTTTTTAATTTTAATGTTTATTTATTTTATTTAGTATTTTATCGTGTCATTTAAAAGATGTTTTCGAGCACGTAAGTCCATTACAGTGTTTTAAGATGGAGTTTATGTGTATGAGAAAGTTTTAAAAGTTTAATTTCGCATATGAATATAGAAGATAACGACGGTAACGACTCTAAGTAGAAATCTAGGGCATTATAGAAATTATGTGAAGAAATCATGGCCTAAAAGTGTGTCAATCACTCCAACCAATAATAATGTTATGAATTCTGGTGAGAATTTTAGTTTTTTTTTTTTTTTTTTTTTTTTTTTTTTTTTTTTTTTTTTTTTTTTTTTTTT
>NW_019272035.1:3444149-3447452 GCF_002738345.1 Cucurbita maxima | reverse complement strand
AAGTTCAGCCTGGTGTTGTAGTTGGCGAGCTTCATACGTCATTAAATGTGCAAACACATCATCAAGCGTGAGGGGTTCACTCTTGGTAGTCATTGAGGTGACGAAGGGATCATAGTCAGGGCCAAGACCAGCAAGAAGATACGCGATCACATCATCATCCTGCAAGACAGAGCCGGCGGCGGCCAACTCGGTGGCTAGCCCTTTGATTTTGCGAAAATAATTTGCAGCAGATTGATCTCGTTTCTTGGACGTGGCGAGCTCAATACGAATTTGAGTAGTGCGAGCACGAGTTGACGATGAAAACATCCGTTGCAGGGTATCCCACGCCTCCTTGGACGTAGTAGCAGCAACCATATCGTGAAGAATCTCCTCTGACATGGAGGAGAGAAGAACGCTAAGAACCTGTTGATCCTGATCATACCATTGATTATAGGCCGGATTAGAGACCATCTCAGCACCAGCCGCAGTTGAGGAAGGTACCAACTTGGCAGGTGCGACATNAACTTTACATGCTATATATATATATATATATATATATATATATATATATATAGCTTTTAATGTATTATTTTTATTTCGTGAAAAATTTTACTATATTTTCGAGTCACAATCCATACTTTGGAAACTCGATAGCAATTCATACTCTTAGGTTCCAACAAAATTTTGTCTTTTATTGTTTTTGTCCGAACGAAGTTTTACTCATGTTAAGGATATTTAGTAATAAATTATAGTTTATCATATATATTATATTTGTGTTAAGGATATTTAGTAATTGTTAGGTTGAATGGCTCAATGACCTGACCTAGGGTCACGACCTCATGTATTTATAGATGTGTATAATGAAGATTACATTCTAAATCATAGATTTGTTAACAAACTATGAAATCATAGATTTGGTAACAAAACTATGAAAACATAGATTTGGTAACAAACCAAATAACTATGAAATCATATATTTGGTAACAAACAAAACTATGAAAACATAGATTTGGTAACAAACCAAATAACTATGAAATCATATATTTGGTAACAAACCAGTAAATCACTAAATTATCTTACTATACACAAATATGATTTACTCTACGTTTAACAGTAATAAATTATAGTTTATCATATATATTATATTTGATATTTTATTACTTTTTAATTTATTTGTTATACATATTTTTCTATTTATTGTTTTCTATTTATTACTCCTTCCATATCCTTATAATTTATTTGATTATAAATAAGATAATTTCACACCGTTTAGGTGTGGTGGATTAATCAAACATTCTTAATACAAGTACTGTGTCGACATTCTTGGGTGATTGGATGGAGCTTGGTGTCACAATTACACTCTTGTGGCAACGAGACAGCAACTATGCGTCATTTTTTCTAACCCAGTGAACAAGTCAACCGTGTAAAATTTGGACTTTGTAGATGATATCAACGTATACTCGAGTCTTAGGTCACATTTGAGTGAAATGTTTTAGAAATGTGAGCAAGGAAATACGTCGAAAACAATTTTAAAGAAAATAATGTTATAACCTAAAAACGAGTAAGCAACAACAATGAGTTTGATATCATATAACCCAAAGTAGGAAAAATTGACAACTAGTCACATCCCATATATTACATTTGGAGCATTTTAGCCCTGACTGATGTAGACATGATTTTAGTGATCAGTAATACACTCTCGAATTGACACAACGATAATAGTAAATGTCTATCCAACATGAAAACAAGCAAAAAGAGTTTGAATGTGCATGCAGTCATGGACAACGTAACATATCTTGAACAAACATGACTAGAATAACATAGTATTCATATATTTTTGGCAGTTCTACTCATACCTATATATATTTGATTCGAGATATTTGGTTAATATATATTGATGGTATTAATCAATTTTTATCCTAATATTTCCAATTGAACGTGATTTCTACCTAAATCTAGGTAGTTTTCATTATTGTATGGATGAATATGAGAGTTACAACCGACCATTTGGGCGTGGATGTTCTTATTTGGACATCTTGTTTGGGCTACTGAATTTATTTTCTTAATTTTCGGGCGCGGATATTGACAAGAATTGATTGAAACTTTAGCGTGGGCTCACGAACGCACACCTTTGGCTAATTTGATTCGATGGAGAGATAAACTAGTGGCTCTTTCCATTGTGCAAGCAAGATTAGTTGGATTAGCCCACTTTTCGGTAGGTTATATGTTTACTTATGCGGTTTATTTTCAAGATTATAAATAGCCATTTATGTTATTGCTTTCGTAGATTAAAATGAAAGTTGCATATTATAGTTCTAAAGTCATAAACTTGCATGCTAGAATCATTCAGATAACCTTAATCGAACTATCTTGTAGAGTGATTCGAATCATGAGTTTAAGAACGTGCTTTTCTTACTTTTGATCATGATCATCAAGGTTAAATGTTTCAAAACTTTCCTTTTTAAGTTATTCAGTGTCGTTTTGGAATAATTTAGACTAAGTATTATTTTAAAATAATTAAATTTATTTCTATTTTAGTCCAAATGTTAGTCCATCCCAAACTTTAATTCATGAAATCAAATATTAATACATAGAGATTTAAGGGGTTTGGTTGAAATTACAAGAATGGGCAGTCATGAAATTTACCAGAATAGGTTTGGTGTGGGCGGCACGACGGAAGCTGAAGCCAAAGCTGATGTGGCGCCCATCAGATTCAGGGGCAAAATGGGAATTATAATAGTTTTGAAGGTAATGACAAAGGCTGGAGTTTTGTGCTTGTATTTGGAGCATCTTCTTCTTCAACCTCTCCTTCTTGTGGGCGTTTTGGTGACCTCCCAGTGCCTGTGAGTTTGTGAACTCCTTCAAACAGTACTGACACTGGAACCTTCTCTTGCTCCTCATTGGTCTGTCATCAAGATTCCCACACAGCCCTGTCATTGGAGAATCTCTGTGTTCTTCTTCTTCCCCTGTAGGGAGATCGAGCAGTTCGATTCCGAATAATCTCATCGAAGAAGGAGGAGGAGATTGGAGGCACGAAATTAAAAAGAGAATGGTTTGTCCATTTGGGAATTTGATGCAATCTAGTTTTATAATATCATGTGGGCGACCCGACCCACCTAAAAAATACTGAAATTAATTATTATGGCTCGTTTGATAATTATTTTATTATTACTATAAAAAAAATGAAACGTTTCATAAATAAATATGTTGAGGTAGGGACGAGATTGGACTTTTGTAGAGACAAAAGTTAAGAGAGTAACTTAAAGAGATAGCAAAAAGATTTAGAAAGAGAAATTTTTTAGGAAAAAAAAAAAAAAAAAAAAA
>NW_019272035.1:3420149-3443967 GCF_002738345.1 Cucurbita maxima | reverse complement strand
TATTTTTTTTTTTTTTTTTTTTTGAATTTAAATAGTGAAAATTATGAAAATAAATTATTTTATATCAATTTTTTTTATTTATTTTCTATATAAACTCATTTAACTTTTAATAGATAATTTCAAAAGTGGACATATTAATTTGATAGACAAAAAGAGAGAAAAAGACATGATTGCTTAGAATGGTTGGAATACATGGGTCAGACACTATCTTCATTAATATGAGTATTTTTTAAAAATGAAAAATAAAATCACGAGAACTTATACTCAAGTTCGTTATTCCTGTCAATGGTATCAAAGTCATGTCATTATCTTACCTTTAACCATGTCAATAAAATTCTAAGTGTCGAACAAAAAAAATTATAAGTTTAGAAGGTATAATTATTACGAAGATCGATAGTAGAACTTATTATAGGGTATTATAAGATTTAAAGAACGACCTTTATAGATTGAAAAAAAAAATTGAAATATATTTTTAAAAACTATTTTTTTTTGCTTTAAAGTTGGTCACGATTTTAAACTTTTGTGAAAAGATGGATGAAAAAAAAAAATATAGAATCAGTAATCAAAACAGCTTTATTTTTTTTTAAAATGGTAAATAAAAAACATCTTTAATTTAAAAAAATCAAAAAAAGAAGGAAAACATGGAAGTGGGCCCTTTCCAGATTGTATATATTGCTGTGATTTGTATTTAATTATTAATTTAAAACTTTCATGAATTGTGCGTTAAATGTAAATTTCATTCAAACCTAACACAATCCTGTTTTTTTTTTTTTTTTTTTAATTTTAATAATCATATAAAGTCTTTCGCATTTTCCCGAATACGTATACGCCTTAAAATATAGTTTTTTTTACGTAAAATATATGTATTTTACTTTACAAATATAAAAATTTCGTACCATACGATTAGAATTACATTTGTTTTAATCTACATACAAAAGTAAAAATTATAAGAATATTTATGAAAGTTGACTTATTTTTTTAAAAAAATCATTCAAAATTGAATTATTTCAAGTCAAACAAATTTAATTTCTAAATTCATATGATTAGGTTGAGAAAAAATTATTAATTTTTTAATATTTGCATCCGATCTCTTGTTTAAATTTATTTATTTCTTTAGGTACCTTTAGTCTATTCCGAATCACATAATTTTTTGTGAAAATAATTAGTTTGTTTTTTTCTAAAGAAAAAATCCATTTTATAGTATTTTTTATTTTTTTTACCCAGATTTAGATACATGTTTTAAATTTTAAAAATTTGATATGCTCTTATAAGATGTGTTTCGTTCTCCTCCCCAACTAATTTGAGATTCTCACGGCCTCTGAAAATTCAATCAATTTTTTTTACATGTCTTTCTACCGTTTTGTAATATATGTGTATAGTAATAATTTTTAAAATTATACAGAAAAAACGATATTAAGAACTAAATTTCTATTAAAATTAGTGAATTAAATGAGTAATTATCGGGATCTTAAATATTTAAAAAATTTAATATTACTTATTAAAGAGTATACTAATTTTTATAAAATTGGTGGTCGTGTTTAAGTTTCATTTTTTTTTTCCATTTTATAAACGTTCCAATTATAATAATTAATGATAATTTTAAGTAAAAGAAAATTGTGGAATAAGTTAGTGGTAATTAATTATTTATTTATTTAGTTTTAGACATGAGTTAAAGTGAATGTTAATCAATTGATTAATTAATTAAAGCAACGTTTATATAAATATTTAAATAAAATATTGTGTAGGCCAAATCTAGTTCTCATCCACTTGGGAAAATAAAATCAACTCAAAAAGAGTATAATGAGAACTCATGCCCGCACCTTAAATCAAACATATATATTATTGTTGATATAATTCATGAGTTTATAAGTATGCTTATATCATCTTTGCTTGCCACATTTGTAACCACTCAATTACAGCCTTTTACTTAATGAATTACAAACTTTCAAAGCATTATTATTCTCGTGTGCAAGTCCCGTGATTCAAGCCATTTGGAAGACATACCTTTTCAGCTATCACTTGTAAGGAAGTTAGTTAGTCTAATTGACACAAGCCTATTTTGAGTCTTCGTGACCGGCTTCAGTCCTCTATCAGACAGTTAAGAGGCAATGGTTGAGGTGACTGTTCTATTGTATGATTTAGATTTATGGCCTTCGACTTTGAATGAGAAGGGAGGAATGAATCTCTTTCAAATAGCAGGTTTACTGGATTCGTCTTGTTTTCTATTCTCCCGTCCTTTCCGTCTTTAGTTAGAGAATCAATCAATCAAACTTACCTGCTCTGGCTTACCTGCTGCTTGCACTAGTTATAAGTTATAGGAAGTGGGAACATAAAGAGGACGTCTGCTCGACTTATATGAATGATTTGACTCTAGTGACTCAACTCTATCCCACCCTATTTACTTAAAATAAGATTTAGAAGTGTTTAAGAGGATAAGAATTTAATGATGAAAAAGTGGCATCTCTTACCCCTTTTAATTAAATTAGAAGTCAATCAAAAAGTTGATTATAAGAATTTATCGATGAAAACGGGCTTAAGATTAGATGAGTGTAACACCGAAGTCATTGGCTTTTTTTTTGTTTTTGGATTATGAGCCATTACTACATTCATGTCAAACATTTCAAAATAACTTGCATATAAATGAAAATATGTGAAAAACTTTTTAAAATTCATCATTTCATGGTCTCGTACACTGTGAATCGTACATTGGTTCATTACCTTTACCTAAAAACAATATGAATATTTATAAATATTCAGAAAAGTGATTCCACTATTAGTGTCAGTAAATGCATACACATGTGAAGAATACATTCAGTAAGTACCTTCACTGTTTAGATCGGAAAGTGCATACATATGCGACGTGTAACATGGGTGAAAATACCTAAAATTAATGATGTTTCTTTGAATTTTACTTTCTTTTTCGGGTAGGATTGGATGCATAATACTTCTCTATACATAGTCTATGTATATGCATATAGGCCCACTAGGCATGCTCGTTAACATGTCTCATAGGCTTGATTAAGGACTAGCACACGCTCACACCACTGAAAACCAACCAAATATATATCTATATATATATATATATAGATATGAGAAGTAGATATATATTTATATTTATATACTACTTTAATATAGAAAAAAACAATTTTTTTTAATAAATTTAGTATAATTAAAAATATTGGAAAGTGATTTAATTATTTAAAAATTACATCTTAACCATGTTTTTAATTCGCACCTTAAGAAAGACTTAATTTAAAAGAAAGTTGGTGGGAGTCGCATCCTCCTTAGCTAATTAAATATTTCTAACTAATATGTTTGGAAAATGCTTACGTGTCATCATATATTTTATTATAAGCACTTGTTTGTGCAAAATCATTACCCTAAACCCTAGAGATCCACTTACTTTAAATTATAAATTTAGCCTTAAATATCTATAAACATTATACAATTATTTAACTATCTTTAAAAATATTTATTAGTTCAACATTAAAAAAATTATATGAAATAAACTTAAAATATTAATTTTTCTAAACGTATTTATTGAAAAATTAAATAGTTGCTTCAATTTTGTAATGTTTAATATTTTATAAAATTAATTAAAGAAAGAAGAAAAATAAATGAAAATTAGAAACGACATCTATATGAGAGCATCGAGAGGAGAGAAAGCAAGTTGAAAGAGGTAGAGTCCGTTAAGAGTGTTCAAAAGATTTGATCATCCAAAAAACCCATCAACCACGCACACGTTCCCCCGATTCAAATCGTACCTTATCGAGTTGAGCTTTTTTCTTAATAATATATCAACATTTGTTCTAAATATAATTTTAAATATAGCAGTAGTATATCAACGCATTTAAAATAGTATATTAGTTCTCGTTAAAAAAAAAATTCAAGTATCAATTACTATACTTAAATTGAATTTTGATTGATATGTTCTTGAGTATATTAGTTGGCTTTTATATAAAGTGTGAAATCCCACATCGGTTAGGGAGGAGAACGAATCATTGTATACGGTTGTGGAGGACGCTGGCCGCTGGGTCCCGAAGGGAGGATGCATTGTGTGAAATCTTTCCCTAACAGACACATTTTAAAAACAGGGAAAAACCGGAAAGGAAAAGTCAAGAGAAAACATTATATAAAAGAATCATTTGAGAGACTTGTAACAGCAACTCACGCCAATGATTTAGACTAGCATTTGAAATCTAACGTTCATCCACATCCACTTCAACATGATTACGTTATCTAATTGTCTTGAATTACTTAAAAAAGTAAATATTATCCGCAAAGATTTACATAGATCTTTTTTCCGTATGTTTTATTCTCACTCACTTGGTTCCTAAAAGTTATTTACTATCAACCAACATAAAATCACTTCAACCCAAACATGCTTAATTTTAAAATTAACGGGCTTGAGTAACATAAAATAAAATAAAAAATGTTCGAGTAATGTAATTTTTTTAGGAAAAAGGGTAAAATTCTCTTAACACTCTGAATCTATCTTTTTATCTTTTGGAGGAAAAGATGATCTTTCGAGTTTCTTTGAAATCTGTATATAAGTGGTTCTTATATATGACGTTTGGAACATTCTCTATGGTCATATATGTATCAAATGTTAAATAACAAATCTACTTAACATATGTATTATCATTAAGATGATACGAAAATATTCTAATACATGTATCTATCGTAGGAGTCTACTTAACATATATCTAATGCATGAAATTTTTAAACATGAATTTTTTATCCTACAAATTTATACTTCTCAAATATCTTATTACTTAGGATTTAAAAATTTATTAGACACATAATGAAAAGTTTAAGTTTCTGTATGTAACGACTCTAAATTTCTACGTACTTAGAGTCGCTATTAACGTCTCTTGTTCATCTCTAATGTCGAAATATAACTCTTAATAGAAAATATCATCTATAATATAAATGTCTGAAAACAATTAAAACACCCTCTTCTCTAGAAAACACAACCATGGTCCTACGTGTTTAAATACGAAATCCTGAAGTTTAGAGAAATTAAAAACAAATACAAAATAAGTTAAAACGATGAAATGCAAAACAACCTATTCTAACCTAGGATATATGAGTCTACCCTATGCACGTGCCACAGTCTCTTCTCGCGATGCCGCCGTCCTTTGTTCATGTGCGTCTTGCGTTTACATGAAAAATGATGTGGCACATGGTTTGTGTATTTTGATGAATACTTAGTATGTGGCCCCGCTATAGGGGGCCATGCAAATGCAAACACATGCAATTATGCTGTTGGGACCTATCTCTAGCTCATCTAGGAGTGACTTCCAATCTCGGACAAATTGGATGTGCAGTACTTTCCTACACACGACCCACCATGCGAGTGTGTGGGTCGTGTGAATTTTCAGGGCGCTCACACACCCCCTGGACCTTCTGGTCAAGCTAATCTGTAGCGACGTCTAGAGGTCAGCGGAACCTCATAGTGTCATGCTTCTTATGAACACCTTGCTCACCATATTGTGCGCGTTCGTGCTCATCGTCTCTGGGAAAGTATCCCTATGCTTATGAACATAAAATATGCATGAGGTCCCTCTAGTCTCATTTCTTTGTTACATTAAGTAACACATGCTCGTGATATCTATACCAATATCATTTTCATACTCTTAGGGTTGTGTCTTATGTCGATCTAACAACATAATGCAATATGACACTCATCATCATATAACATGCTCAATATGGAAAACATCATCATCTTAAGGTAAACATCATGCATTCATCATACTCATCATATTGCCACAAAATGCCACAAGCATGTCAAGTACGTCATTTATAGAAATATATATATTACCCACATCATCAAGCATCATAACTCATATATCATCATATACGAGTATACGATATCATACAATACAGCTCATACATCATCATAACTCATACAATTTCAAGCCTAATTAGCTTATGTTGGTGTCACCAATTTTATCTTTAATTAAAGTTCGATTTTTATCCTTTGTATCCGTAAATTTGAAAGCCATTTTTGTTTTTCCTCTCCAAATAAATCTATAGTTTTTGTATCAATATTAAAGAGAAATGGCGAGAGCACCTAAGAAAGTGCAAAATATGGTAGCTTATACTTCTATAATATTGCCCAATACAATTATTTTTAAGAACAATTAGATATGGCCATATCTTCCTCGAAACAAATACATGAATTTCTTTTTTATTTTATTTTCAAAAGCACTTCTTTATTATTTTCATTTCCCCACAACTCATCATGACTGGAATCTTTCTTCTGCTAATAATAATAATAATAATAAATAAAGAATTAATTTCAATGAAGAAAAAAAAAAAAAAAGGATAATATATTAATAAATAAAGAAAGTAATTGAGATAATCCAAAAATATTTGTGCCCATACTAACACAGCTATTGAAAGTGACGTGCCTTTCGAGGTATTATTATTTCCAATTTTTTACTAATGGAATTTGTTTAAATGATAATTAATTTCTTTTTTTAAAATTATTTATTTCATTTTCTTTTCAGCTGTCCATTCAAATAAAAGTTGGTGAGATTCATGAGATGCTTGCTTTGTGACATGTTTTTTGGTGGGTACAAGGATCTTTTTTGTGTTCAATTTTTAATCATACCTTACTTTTGTAGCCCAAAAAACTAGGTCAAATCATTACGGTCACAATGATTGGGTAATTGTTTGCCCAATCATTCCCCTTTATTTACTACAAAAATCAATCAAATTCTTTTTTAATTTTTATGTTCTTAATATAACCATTATCTACTCGACATCTAATGAAAGGAAAATATGGAGATCGTGCTACACGTCCCCACGTTGTGAAATTTAGAAAGTGGGGTTCAAAAATCCAATGATTTAAAAAGCTTGATCCACATGATCAATCTCTTACGATTTGAGTTGGGTTATTAACTTATTCAAAGAAATGAAAACTAGATTCGTGAATTCTTCTAACATTAGATTGGGTTGAACCGAACCAATTCGAATGAGTTTTTCACACCCTTATAAAGGGTGTTTCGTTCTCCTCCCCAACCGATGTGAGATCTCACAATCCACCTCCATTCAAGCCCAGCGTCCTCGCTGACACTCATTCCTTTCTCCAATCAATGTGAGACCCCTACCAAATCCACACGCTTATTAAGAGTATTTCGTTCTCATACCCAACCGATGTGGGATCTCACAATTCACCCCTTTTAGGGCCTAGCGTTCTCGTTGGCACTAATTTCTTTCTCCAATCGATGTGAGACTCCTACAAAATCTACCCCCATTCGAGGCCCAGCGTCCTTACTGGCACACCGCCTCATGTCTACCCCTCTTTAGGGAACAACCTCATCGCTACCACATCGCCCAATGTCTGACCCTGATACCATTTGTAACAACCCAAGCCTACCACTAACAAATATTATCCTTTTAGGGTTTTTTTCTTTCGAGCTTCCTCTCAAGGTTTTTAAAACGTGTCTACTAGGAAGAGTTTTCGACACCCTTATAAAGGGTGTTTCGTTCTCCTCTCCAACTGATGTAGGATCTCAAACTTGTCCACTAAGACTTTATAACAGAGTCAAAAGAAGTGTAGAATTCAATTTGAAACGACCTTGAATTTATTTAGAATATTACATAAAATTCAACATATTCTTTTATTCACAATAATATATATTTTTTTCAAGATTGTCCTCGGTATTGTTCAATTCAAGGGGTCGTGGGGTGTGAAAGTCTTATTCCATGTTGACGTTCATGCAAAAGAAAAGAAAAACTTTAGAGAGGAATCTAATCGAGGAAAGTTGTTTAATCAGACATGGCCCACAAAAAAAGGTGTTAAAAGAACACAAATTCTTTAATTAAATCGAGGAGGAAAAAGCTTAAAATGAAGCTCAATTAGCTCTATTAAATTCGAGTAAAGCTAAACCAACTCGATTACTGAAAGTGGATGGAGACAAACTCGAATTCAACATGATTATGAGCTATTTGTTATATCATGAGATCGAATCATTTTGTCACAAAGTCGAATCATAAACATCGTAACTAAAAGACTTATCCAACCAATAAGTTACATGCACGTCTTTATTTGGTGTTGAGGTGGCAATTCCTTCGTCATGTCTCTCTTTCCCTCTAGAATATTGTTGTCTGATGTCACAATCACGTTCTTTATAAATTTCAAAGTGATTGTGCGGTATTTACTTTTGCCTATGAATAAGTCACCGGTTACCTAAATGGTGTATGATTTAGTCTCTATCTCATAAAAAGATTTTAGAAAATGAGGTTAGAGAAAAGTTTAGAAAATGTTTTGAATGCAATTTGAGAAAACATGGCTATAAGTTAGCCACCAATAATGAATATGGACATTGATAATATATGGGAAAATAAAAAGATTTAATAAATAGTCATATCTATAATATATTTTGAGTTAAATTATCAGAAGGTGATAAAAAAAAAAAAAAAAAAACGATGAGTAATAAACTCACAAAATTATTATGAAAATAAATGACTAGATAAAGTGAAAGATATACAATGAAAGCTCGTAAAAGAATTTGGAATAGGCATGCAATCATGTGCAATATACTTTACGAGCATAACTGTGATACCTAATAGTCATCTTTAGTGTAAAATATAAAAAAATAGAGGCACTCCTTGAAGAATCTTGACGACGTCAACCACCGATTCCTTCATTTACTTTTCGAGCTTATAGTGAGAAATCACATAACGACCCTAGATTTTTGATAGTCTAAAGTCGCTATTGTATACATAACATACTCATTTGTGTGGAAATAATGTAATGAACCTAGATTTCTACTTACCTAGAGTCGCTACCATCATCATAATGTACTAATTTATGCGGAAATAATCACTTGAACTTCAACATAAAACACTGTCATGGACTTGTGTGTTCGAAAATGTCTTTAAAATGGTATAACAAATTTCTAAATAAAATAAATAAATATTAAAGATAAAAACATCATATTCTAACCTAAGTTTAAGAAAATAAATACACCTATCTTATCAATGTGCCATAGTCTCAACTTGCGATGCTGTTGTCAGCCGTACATAAGTGTCTTGTCTTTACCTGAAATAGAAATAGCACGTGGCTTGAGTATTTTAAGAAATACTCAGTAAGTGACCCGACTATTGGGGTCAAAGAATGCAAATACATGCAATTCATGATTAGGGACCTATCGTTAAAACCATCATAGGAGTAGCCTCCAGTCTAGACAAAATTGGATGTGTATACTTCCTTACACACGATCCACATGGGCGAGTGTGGGCCGCTAGGCAGTTCACACCCCTCTGGACCCATCGTAGTTGAGCATGCATCATCATCATGTCATCATATCATGTCATCATCTCATATCATCATATACATCATCACATCATTATATAACAACATCACATCATCACAAAACATCATTACATTATCATACAACGTCGTCATATCATCATATAACATCATCACGTCAACATACAACATCATTACATCATCATATAACGTTGTCATATCATCATATAACAACATCACATCATCATGCATGAAATAAAATGAGTAGGATGGTAGAACAAGAGTAGAAATCCAACGTCTTAGGTCAATACGTTTATAGTACGTTGAGTGTCGCAATTGCACTCTTGCGACAGCGGGACAATGATTGTGAGGTACTTGTTCTAATCCAACGAACAAATCAGCCGTGTAAAATTCATACTTCGCAGACAATATCAGCATGTGCTCGAGCCTCACATCATATTTGAGACAAAATATTTTAGAAAATGTGAGTGAGAAAGTACATTGAAAACAATTTTAAAGAAAGTAATGTTATAAGCTAAAAGTGAGTAAGCAATAATAACGACTTGATAGCATATAACCGAGGTAGAAAGAATTGAAACCTAGTCACATCCCCTATAACACATTTTGGAGTATTTTAGCCCTTGCGGGTGTGAACATGGTTTTGGTGATGGGTCATACAACCCTGTATTGACAACAAGAAATAGTAAAGACTTATCTAACATAAAAACAAGTAAAAGTGGTTTGGAACGGGCATGCGACTAAGGACAACACTTCTTGGACAAGCATGATCGGAACATCCGACATGCGGCCACAGGCGAGTATACGGGTTTTCTTCTGTTCCTACACGCAGTAGTTATCCTATCTACTTATGTAGTCTCTTGTCTCCTCTCAAAGAGGGTTTATTCTACATACAGTAGTGGTTTCTCATGTTCTTTACTTATGTAGTCTATTATCCCCTCTCAAGGCGGGTTTATGTCTACATACATTAGTAGTTCTTCATGTTACCCACTCATGTAGTCACTCGTCCCCTCTCAATGCGGGTTTATGAGTCTTGCCTTGTTTCTACACACAGTGGTAATTCCTCACATTTCCTATACATGTAGTGGTAAGACAATCATAATTCTCAGCCCAACGATCCAAGCTTTAGTTGAAACAAAAACCCTTGAATCAAAAAAATTAACACTTTCTTATACAAAATTCGGATTAACCAAGAGATAAAGGCTAGAATTAGATTAGCTCTTAAGATTAAAGATCTAGAAGCAAGTTTTAGAACCTTGTTCTAAATTGAGTCACTCTACAATCGAACTTGATCAAGACTTGATTGAATGACTCGGATGCAATCTACCACAAGAATTGCTTGAAATTTAGAAATGACAAGAATGATCCTTCTAAGGGTGAAAGTCTCTTGACGGCTCAATTTCATTCCTAAAAAATCTGAATTTTAGATAATAAATTATGGTTATTTATAGTCTATCCACATAATAATCTACCTCTTCAAATGCACATCAAATAAGTTAGTGACCATGATTGGTAAAACCCTCTAAATCTCTACTAAGAAAAGAAAAGTTAGGGATACTTTGACAAAAAACTTCTCACCCTTTTGCAGATTACATGAAATTATTTAATTAAAATATATAGAAACCTCATCCGCTACTTCATCTGTGCAAATATTCACTTTCGAAGCTCCAAATGATCCTTCCTCAATCAAATTAACTTATAACACATGAAATAAAGGTTGAACCGAGCCTATCCAATTTTGTAGATGAAGAAAAAATGTTGGTTGAATCTTCTTGACTTGGGATCATGTAATAAGTCTCATTGGAACATTTGGAACACTGTGATCCTTATCATCTTTCCCCCACTTCAAAAGGATTCGTCCTCGATTTAGAAAAATCATCAGCTACATAAAAAGACTTAAGTCAGTGTTGTTTTTCGACAATCGACAACTGAAATTCTTTTTCGGTGAGAGGAAATCGTTTGACCGGAAGTTGTTGGAAGAAAATAAAGATGCGAAAAATAATAGAGACAGATAATTGCTTAAGACTTTTGCTTAAAATGAGGTGCTTCTCTCTTCTCAACCGATTTACCTATTTAAATATCTAACTTATACGGTAAAAATGGTTGGAGAGTGGCCAACTAAATCTGTGCCAATTCCTACAAAATTGCCATCTAAAACCTTGGTAATCAGTCTTTGTCAAATGGTCAAAACGAAGGTATTAAATCTAAATAAGGAAAACCTCAGGTTTTATCTAATAGTCAGCAACATTGAAATTAGGATGTATGAGAAATCTCCTAGAAGATCAATTTTATAGGATATCCCCTCTTGGATGTAATTTTTTTTTTTTTTTTTGAGAAGAGAATCGCTCCTTGTGAAAATGTATCCAAACTCATTCATCAAGTTAAAAAATGATTTCCTTCCATTCTTTGTTAATTCTTGGAGCAATTTTGAAATCATGTTTCTCAATTCTTCCACCTCTTTGTGCAAAGTTTTGATAAAATTTGTCTTGTGGTTGCTTCACTAACAAAAATATGGGAAGGAATTGGAAGAAAATCAAGAGGCATAAGTGGATTAAATCCATAAAAATCTTCAAAAGGAGAATATTGAGTGGTACTATGATATGTTCTACTATATGCAAACTCTAAAAATGACAAACATTCGTTCAAAGACTTAATATTCTTAGCAATAATAGACCTAGACAACGCTCCTAATGTTCTATTAACCACTTCAATTCATCCGTCTGAGGACGACAAATAGTTGAAAACAACAATTTGGTACCCATTTTACTAAATTTGTCTACCACAACAAATATGTTAGGTTATGGAGCATGCTGCTTATTTATAGCTGAGTCTATACGTAGTAAAGCTATATAAAGTAAATTGTCATAAATAGTAAATAGCTATGTATAGTAAAAGCTATATATAGTAGATAGTTATATATAGTAGATGATTATATCTGGTAAAACTATATATAATAAGCTAAATCATATATATATATCCCCTCAAGCAGAGGTTTGAAAACGTAGTTTCTGTATTCTCTATATTCTCTCTTACTGTACATACTTGAAGTCATCAATATAAATCCTTTAGCTAGAGTTCTCCTTGCATTTTCTCTATCTTGTTCTTTGGTGTTCATCTAGATCGAGTGTGTGCGATCCCAACAACTGGTATCAGAGCTAGACAGAAGTTACCACGATTTATGAAGATGGAAAGTTCAAAGATTGTAATCGAGAAGTTCGATGGATCCGATTTTGGTTTCTGGAAAATGCAGATTGAAGATTATCTGTAGCAGAAAGATCTTCACGAACCCCTGTTGGGAGTGATGCCGGATACCATGACCACGGAGCAGTGGAAGCTCAAGGATCGAAAAGCCTTAGGGATGATTCGGTTGACGTTATTAAAAAAACGTGGCATTTAACATCATCAAGGAGAAGACAACGTCAGATCTGATGAAGGCGCTGTCGAATATGTACGAAAAACTGTCGGCTATGAACAAGGTGTATTTGATGCAGAGATTGTTCAATCTACAGATGTCTGAAGGTGGATCTGTTGTTGATCATATAAATGAATTCAATATGATCGTAAGTCAACTGATTTTAGTGGTAATTAATTTCGAAGATGAAATTAAAGCATTGATTTTGATGTCATCTTTACCCGAGTCGTGAGATACTGTTGTTGCTGCAATTAGCAGTTCGCGAGGATTTGATAAACTGAAGTTTGATGAAATTCGAGATGTAGTTCTCAACAAAAGTATTCGCAAACGAGAAATTGAAAATTCATCTGGTAGTGCTCTCAGTATTGACCAACAGGGAAGAGGTAAACCGAAGGGCCCAAACAAAGGGCGATCAAAATCAAAGAACCGAAAAAAATCTCCAAATAGACCAAACGTAACGTGTTGGAATTGTAGAGAAAAAGGTCACTTTCGGACATGTACAAAACCAAAGAGGAAGTAGAATCACAAATCTAGAGATGATGATGATTCTATAAATTCAGCAGAAGACATTGGGGATGCTCTAATCCTCAGCGTAGACAGTTCAAGTGAATCCTGAATTTTGGATTCAGGTGCATCTTTTCATTCGTCTCCAAATAAAGAGTTGTTCTAGAATTTCAAGTTTGGAAATTTCGAGAAGGTTTATCTTGCCAACAATAAAGATTTGGAGATTAAAGGAAAAGGAGACGTCTGCATAAATACTCCGGCAGGAAATCAGTGGACATTAAAGGATGCCAGATATATTCTTGGTCTCAAGAAGAACCTGATCTGTATTGGTCATTGGACAACACAGGTTACGCAACAAAGTTAGGGAAGAGTTCGTGGAAGATTATGAAGAGTGCTACGGTGGTAGCACGTGGCTCAAAAATCTGGAACCTTATACACCACTGCAGGGTGTATGAACATTGCTGCTGTTGCTGAGAGTGCTTCAAATTCAAGTCTATGGCACAATAGACTTGGACATATGAGCGTGAAAGGAATGAAAATGCTAGCTGTGAAAGAAGTTTTAGAAGGTCTGAAATCTGTTGATGTGGGCCATTGTGAGAACTACGTTATGAGCAAGCAGAAACGAGTTAGCTTCACAAGAACTGCTAGAGAATTGATGAAAGTACGGTTGGAAATGAAACCAGATGTGGAGCAAGGTTCGACGAATCAAGTAGGAGTTGAGCTTGAGTTGTAGGAAAACTCACTTAGTGATGTTGTAGCAGATACTCATGAAACTCCTGAGACTACTACTAAGGAACCAGATGTGGAGCAAGGTTTCAAGACAACGAAGCAAGTGGGAGTTGAGCTTGAGTTGAAGGAAAACTCAATTAGTGATGTTGTAGCAGATACTCATGAAACTCCTGAGACTACGGTTGAGGAACCAGGTGTGGAGCAAGGTTCCAAAACCACAAAGCAAGTGGGAGTTAAGCTTGAGTAGCAGGGAAACTCACCTAGTGATGTTGTAGCAGATACTTAAGAACTCTTGAGACTAGTGCTGAGAAACCAGATATGGAGCAAAACTCCAAGACAACAAAGCAAGTGGGAGTTGAGGTTGAGTTGTGGAGAAAATCACCTAGTGATCTTGTAGCAGATACTCAACAAACTCTTGAGGTTGTTGCAGAGGAACCAACAGTAGAGCAAGTGACACCTGAACCAGTGTTGAGAAGATCATCTTGTACCATAAGAGTACCAGATATGTATGTACCTTCATTACACTCTCTATTGCTGATGAAAGGGATCCAGAGCCCTTTGATGAGGCCCTACAGTTGGAGGATACAACCAAGTAGGAGCAAGCCATGGATGATGGGACGTCTAGGTTTCAAAAATACGTTGTACTGAGGCTAAGTACATGTCAATAGGTGAAGCTGGAAAGAAGACGATATGAATGACTGACTATCTGAAAGAATTGGGCAAGAAGCAGCATGAAAAGATTCTTTATAGAGATAGTCAGAGTGTCATACAGTTGGCGAGAAACCTGGTTTATCATTTAAAGATAAAACACGGAAGGCGATACCATTTCACTTGCAGGCTAGTGGAAGATGGTGATGTGTTTTGAGAAGATAGAGGGTGTAAAGAATCCAGCAAACATGGTGAAAAAATGTGTTGATGTTGGAATATTAAGGTTGTGCAAAACCTCAATTGGTATGGTGTAGTGAAGATATTCATGATCGTTTGAGAATGAAATTCTTGGTTGACTGGATCATTCTCCAAGTGGGAGAATTGTTAGGTTATGGAGCCTATTTATTTATAGCTGAGTCAACCGTTATACATAGTAAAACTATATTTTGTAAATGACATATAAAGTAAATTGTCATAAATAATAAATAGCTATGCATAGTAAAAAGCTATATATAGTAGATAGTTATATATAGTAGATAGTTATATCTGGTAAAACTATATATAGTAAGCTAAATCATATATATATATCCATTCAGGCAGAGTTTTGAAGACGTACTTTCTGTATTCTCTGTATTCTCTCTTACTGTACATACTTGAAGTCATCAATATAAATACTTTAGCTAGAGTTCTCCTTGCATTTTCTCTATCTTGTTCTTTGGTGTTCATCTAGATCGAGTGTGTGCGTTATTGTGCGATACCAACAAAATATACTATCTTTACCCTTTTTAATGTGTCACAAACCAAAAACAAAATTCATAAATATATTAGTCAAGGTTCATTAGGTATATTCAAAAGAGTATACAATTCATTTGGTTGTAATCTAGATTTAGTTTCTTTACATTTAAAACATTGGCTACAAAACTTGTGAACATCGTGTTTCATCTTAGGTCAAAAGGAGTGCTAATGCAACATATTATAAGTTTTATTAATTCCAAAATGTCTCTAAGCCTCCACCATTTGCTTCTTTTACAAGCAAATCTCTTTTAGAGCATTTAGGAATGAAAAACTTACTTTTCTTAAATAGAAATTCATGAAACACATAATAATCCTCAACTCTTTTTTTTTGCAAGACAAATGCATAAATAGTTCCAAAGTCTTGGCCATTTCTATATAATTATTTAATATGCTTAAATCGAAGAATTTTTGCACTAAGAGAAGTAAAGAGATTGTACCTTCAACATAATATATCAACTACCATATTATCCTTACCTTGCTTATATTTGTTGATGTGCGAAAATGTTTCAATAAACTCCACCCATTTTGCATGCCTACGATTCAGTTTGTTTTGACCTTTGAGATACTTCAAGCTTTCATGATCAGATTGGATCACAAATTCTCTAGGTCATAAGTAGTGTTTCCATACCTGCAATGTGCGAACTAAAGCAAACAATTCTCTATCATAGGTAGGATAGTTCAATGCTACCCCCATTTAGTTTTTTATAAAATACATTAAGGATTTTCCATATAGCATCAAAATAGCATATATTTCCAAACCACTTGCATCACACTCAATTTTAAAAGTTTTATCAAAGTTAGGCAAGACAAGAAATGGTGCATTGAGAACATATTATTTTAGAGGATGATCCATATGAGACTCAATCTTAATCTTTAGTGAGTTATGAACTCCTAGGTTTGAGGGCTTCTCTTTTGATTTGCACGGGTGAAAATGATTTTTGTAGTCAATTGAATTTGCTTACAATTTTGGGGAATTGACCAAATAAGAAGCTAGAAACATAGCTTCACGAGATGAAATTAACCCTCTTCCATTTAGGGTAAGTAGATGAATAGTTCCCTTGAGTGCTAGTTTCAGAACTTGAATAATAGGACCCACCTTCTCATTGGCCCTAGAAGAACTTCGTTTTATGGTTTGATCATAAACATTTGGTTCATTTGAGAATTAGTGCTACCTAAGGTGAAAAATATATTTATAGAAGTAATACCATCTTTTGACTTAGGTGTAATTATGAAAGACTCAAGAAGGTTCAAGGTGCTTGTAATGATTATGTCACGAGTTGATTTTTCACGAATTGTGACTTAAGAACTTGAAAACATAAAACATGTAGTAAACTACCGTTAAAAAAAATCATTTTTTTTAAAAGATATATATATATTATTTACAAATTCAAAAATAAAGTTTAAATACATTGAACCACTAAACCAAACCACTTAAAACATTTGACTAGTTAAAATACAGTTGGGCTCTGTATGGTACATGGTCTAGATTTGCTACCATCATCGACAAGTTTCTTCTCGTCACCTGTAAAACATGAGAGAACTTGAGTGAGTACAAAACGTAGTATGTGGTCTACTCATAGACTCTTAATCATGTCTATAGTTGATATTGGGGTGCCACACTCTTTCTTGTCATGTTGTTGTTCTTATCCCGAGAACCTAAGCCTTTAGATTTTGTTTTTTAGTTCTTTTCATAATCTACCTAAAGGACCTTGGTTTTGAGTTTTGAGTTCTTAACCTTGGTTCTCATTTAATGACCTTAGTTATGAGTTTTTAGATTCTTATTCTTGAGAATTTAGATCTTGATCTCTGGTTCTTATCTTTGTTCTTGATTCTTTTCCTTTTTCTTAGTCTGGTTCTTTGTTTTTATTCTTGGTTCTTGTTCTTTTTCTCATTATTTTCCGTAAAACATTACTCCTAAGATTTACGGTACAAAACATGAACTTGACGCCCTATATCCAAAACTTCAAATGTTCCGAACGACACGGGCTGAAAAGGGGTTTTCTTTCTCATTTCTCTCCTTTTTAAGGTTTAAGTTTTTTTTTTTTTAATTATATATATATATATATATATATATATATATATATAGGAAAGAGAGTGAAAAATTAGGAAAGAGAGTGAGAATGAAAAAAAACTTAAACCTTAAAAAGGAGAGAAAGGAGAAAGAAAAATTAGGAAAGAGAGTGAAAAGAACGATGAGAAAGAAGAAATAAAGTGTATTTGGGTATTTATGTCTTAGTTTTTTTTTCAAAAATGCATGAAATCTCGTCTAGGTGGTGCCATAATTGTGTAAGGTTCGTGTAGCTTTTACATAAATGGATACCCAACTTAAAGAGAAGTTAAATACATATTAAAATATAGGATAAAATTGAAAGTAATATGGTCATGTTCGTTAGTTTTTTAACTTTTGCGAAACCATAGTGTTTTTTATTACTGGTTTGGTTTCTCGTTACTCATTTCTAGAAACCGTTCACAAATTTGAGTAGAAATTTTGGAAATAAAAAAACAATTTTTGGAAGAAAAATATCGGTTGATATTTAATTAATTTTTAGAACTTATATTTACCAAAAATCTTTATATTTTTAATTAAAAATCTTAGAGAATTTGAAACTAGAAATGTTAAATGTTATATAAGTCAAAAACTACACATAACCAAGAAAGAATATTGAAATGGATTAAGAAGGTCGCCATTATAGATAATATATATTTGAAGATATCTAGTTTTACCTAGAGAGTACTATAATTTGTGCTAGAAATTCAAGTTTGGTTCATGGTTGAAAATGTGTCCAATCAAAAGATAAATGCTAATTAAATTTAGGACTAATTTTTAGTGGTGTTAATTTAAAGCACGCTTAACCATGAAATATTTATGATTGAGCCACTTATCATTCAGATGTAGTTTTAGTTCATTCATGTACCCTCTTTTACTCGGATTTCACACTTCTATTTAAAAAAAACCTATTTTAATACTCTTAATTAACGGATGATCTTCATGTAAAATATTAATTGTTTCAATTAATGGATTTACAAAGAAAGATTAAATATTGCTTAGTCCAGTCTTATACAAACTCATTGTATAGGATGCTCCCACTCACATGTCTCCACATGAACGATTTGGATCTAATCATTTGTAACGATTACAAAATGAGCCGTATCAATAGTGTTACTAGGGCACCCAACTTTATCCATATACTTTAAACTCTTTAGGTTATTACTTGAACACGATCCTCTTGTATGTTAACCACATACGATTCAAGATTATATTAATAACCTTGGTTTTCATACCATGGATAACAATTAAATTACAAATAAAATAATAAAATTATTGTTAAAAACTAAATAATTAATTACGAGGATTTAGGACATAAATCTCAACATGAGACCCATAGTCAGCCTGCTAACCCATCCCCCAAACTTACCACAGCTCAACAGCCCACCTACAGCCGACCACCCGCGAGCTAACCCAAACCGCAACCCGAACTGGTCTACAACCCGCACCTGGACCTGAAACGCCTGCACTATTGTGGCTCACCCTCTTGCTGCCACGTGTCACCTAGCGGTGCAAGTAGCCCTTCGGCTCGGCTGAGCTTAGACGACTCGGTGGCTTTTCGGTGGCTCTCGTCGGCTTTCTCGACTGTTCGGCTTAGCTTTTCCAATTTTAGCTCGATTTCCACCGTTTCGACCCTCCCGAATCTATTTTCACTTTTGTTTAAGGTAATTGAGGTTAATGCCTATTTCACAATTATTAGTTGGATTAAAAATTAAATTGTGAAGTACTAACGAAAGTTGACGAAAGGTGCGATAGAAAATGAACCCCGGCAACCTTTGGAGCAGCTCTTGAGGTACGGGAGCTTACGTTAATTAAATTTTAAATTAGGGAGTACTTCGGCCAATGTCAACCAAGTAAGTGGCCATACTATATGATAGGCTAAAAATTGTATGTGTTACCATTTATGATGTATGAGTTGTGATGATGTATTAGTTGTATCGTATGATGCTGTATGCTAGTTATATGATGATGTATGAGATATGATATTGTATGAGCTATGATGATGTATGAGCTATGAACTTGTATGAACTATGATGATTTATGAGTTATGATGTATGAGCTATGATGCATGATGATGTACATGAGTTATATTACGATGTATGACGTACTTAATATGTTTGATGCACTTAATGGCATTATGATGAGTATAATGATTGCATGACGTTTATCTTAATATGTTGATGTTTTCCATATTAAGCATGCTATATGATGATGAGTGCCATATTGCATCAGGTCGATAGATCAGCCTAGGACACAACTCTAAAAGCATGAAAATGATATTAATATAAATATCCAACGAGCATGTGTTACTTAATGTAACAAAGAGATGAGACTAGAGGGTTGTGTCAGAAGAGATGTTAAGATCGAATTAGAGGGACTTCATGCATGTTGTATGTACATAAGCATAGAGATACTTCCCCTAGAGATGTTGAGTGCGGACGCGCACAATGTGATGATGAGGGTGTTCATGGGGAGCATGACACCAGGGGTTTTGTTGACCTCCAGACGTCGCTATAGACAGCTAGCTTGACAGAGAGGGTCCAGGGACATACGAGCCCCTTGGGGATTCACAATCGCACATGTGGATCGTGTGTAAGGAAGTACTACACATTCATAGTAGTCTGAGGCTGGAGGCACCCCTAGTATGAGATGAGATAGAGACAGGTCCCTAGAGCATGATTACATGTGTTTGCATTAGCATGACCCCTATAGTGGAATCACTTAATGAGTATTCTTTGAAATACTCAAGTTATGTGTCACATCATTTTTTTTTAGCTAAAGGCAAAACACCCATGTACGGAGGACGATGACATCGCGAGTAGAGACTGTGGCACATGCATAGGGTAGACTCATTTAAATTCTAGTTTTAGGTTAGAATAGATTGTTTTGCATTTCTTCGTTTTAAATATTTTGTATTGTTTTTATTTTCTTTAAATTTTCAGTATTCCATATTAAACACATAAGACCATGACTGTATTTTCAAGAGTTAGAAGAAGTTTTAAATATTTTCGACATTTATACTATAAATGATGTTTTCTTTTTTTAAGAGTTATATTCCACATTTTAAAAAAGCATGAGAAGTTAGTAGCAACTCTGAGTAAATAAAAATTTAGGGTCGTTGCATGTATAAATATAAATTCAACATTTATTGGACACGTATCAAACACTTAACTTATAATAAATTTTTAGAGTAATATACACATTAAGTTATTTTTAAATAATTAGTCCATAAATTTATTGTTTTGAATTTCTTTCTAATATAAAATTAATAAAATTTTCACCTATATATATTATTAGAGAATTTGTATAATAAAAAATGAGAACTTAGATATACAATACAAAATATATGATTAATTTTATTAAAAAATACACGTATAAAATGTTTGTACTACTGGTACTATACTAGTTCAGTTTGTTGGACTAAAACAATGCAATCCTCATTCCAGTTAAAGAATTTGATTCGAAGTTATCTCCTAATAAAGGAATGCTCACTTAGTGTTTATTGAAAGATTCGACTATATCTATTTGAGTAGCATTCAGCCACAACTATAAATATCGAACTCCAAAGTATTCACGAGTAAAGTAAGTTTTTTGAATCTATCTATGAAAGTTGTTTCAAAATGAGTTGGGGAGAAAAGTTGCCTTTAAATTTAGTTCCGATTAAGAATGTCAAATGAAGAAAAGTGCACAGAGTTGGAAGGTTTTCATTTACAAGCGTGTGGTGAACTGTCTATCTAGTATGATCGACGATGGTTGCCCTTGCATAATTTATTATTGTGATAGAAGTTATAAATTTCATTGGTACTCCTTGGTCATGTATTGTGAAGGTGGCGTCCTATATGCATCCCTTAAATGAGTCCAGGCTCTTATCCTTTCAAGATGTTCTCAAAGATTTTTCTAAGTATTAGATTGCTCTCTCCCCGACACTAAATCCTCGTTAGTGTTTTTTAACTATGAAAATGACTTCGGACCATAATAAAATAATCACATGATTATCTATCTAATATATACTTAATTTTTTTCCTGCCTTCAAAATTTGTCAAATTCAACTCTTAATTATACAATAGCATATATAAATTCTAAAAATTAATTAAATATCTAATATATATTTTTCATGTATATTTCTTATAAAATATTTTTTTTAAAAAATACATTTATTTATGGTTTGGAAAAGAAAATAAAAATTATTTTTTATTTCCAAACTTTTTACAAACGAGTAATAAAAAAGCAAAACAATTTTTGTTGGGCAAATGTTAAAAAAGTGAGTAACATTGATTAAAGAGACCCTATAATAACTATATTAGTTTCGATTTTCATTCTCTATATTAACATTAATTTAACTTATCTTTAGGTTGGGATATCCATTTTCGAAAATCCAATAGGTAGGAATTAATTCCCTTTCTCATTTCAACGTTCCTTCCAATCTTTGTTCCTTTGGTTTGAACGACCCTTATATTACAAAATTAAAGTTGTAGTTAGTCAATCATAATATTTGACGTGCTAGCTTTCAAATGATTTTAAATGGGTGTAAAGAAAGTACCAGACTAACTCTCATGTCCCTAATCGACACGTGTTGGACATGCATCGTAACATTTATAATCCAATACGAGAGTTTTTTTTTATCCAACTATAACAAAAAAAAAAAAAAAAAAAAAAAAAAAANAAAAAAAAAAAAAAAAAAAAAAAAAAAAAAAAAAAAAAAAAAAAATGATAGACTATATATATATATGAGTATTTCTCTAAAATTTTAGCCATTTTACATATAATCTTTATAATCACATACGTAATATAATGATAATCAATGTGAAGCTCGAGTAAATGAGATATACATAAATAAATCAAGATTCTATTGCAATCCTTCCAACTTTTTACTCCTTTGGGTCATTGGTATCCTCAATGGGCACTACAAAACATCCAAGCACCAGTCCACACAACTCACTATAGTACATTTGATTATAATCTCTAGTATATTTCTTATTTGACAGATGACTAAAGTATTAGACATTTAACTCTAAAATATTTAATATTTATATCGATTAAACGATATATAATGTATTAGCAATTCATTAGTATCATTGCATGTGTTTGCATAAGTTTGGGTCATTAGTATCCCCTAGAGAATAGAGATAGGTCCCAAGAACATGATTGCATGTGTTTGCATTAGCATGTCCTCTATTGTAGGGTCAGTTACTAAGTATTTTCACTGGATGTCATCTTTAGAGAATAGATAGATCTCAAGAGCATGATTGCATGTGTTTGCATTAGCATGACCTCTATAGTGGAGTCACTTACTGAGTATTTTGACTGGAGGCCACTCTAGAGAATAGAGATAGGTCCCAAGAGCATGATTGCATGTGTTTGCATTAGCATGACCCCTATAGTGGGGTCCCTTTCTAAGTACTTCGACGGGAGGCCACCCCTAAAGAATAAAGATAGGTCCCAAGAGCATAATTGCATGCGTTTGCATTAGCATGACCCCTACAGTGGAGTCACTTGCTGAGTATTTCGACTGGAGGTCATCCCTAGAGAATAGAGATAGGTCCCAAGAGTAGGATTGCTTGTGTTTGCATTAGCATGACATCTATAGTGGGATCACTTACTGAGTATTTCGACTGAAGGTCACTCCTAGAGAGTTAGATATATGTCCCAAGAGCATGATTGCATATGTTTGCATTAGTATGTCCCCTATAGTGGGGTCACTTACTGAGCATTCTTCGAAATATTGAGGTCATGTGGCATATCATTTTTAAGGTAAAGGTAAGGCGCCCGTGTATGGATGACGGCGACATCACAAATAGAGGCTATGGCACGTGTATAGAATAGTTGCATGTTTAAATTCCTGGTCTTAGGTTGAATAGGACGTTTGCATTTCATTATTTAAATTATCTCATTTGTAATTTTTTTTTTAATTTTAAATTTTAGCGTTATGTTTTGAAACATGCAAGACCAGCAATGTTTTTTAGAAGTTTAAAGTGTTCGGAATGTTTTCAAATTTTATGTTATTTATGATGAGCATTTAAGAGCTATATTTCCGCATTAATAGACGGGCATGAGACATTAGTAACTTTGAGTACGTATAAATTTAGGGTCATTACAATTTAGATAAAAACTATTAATATTTTTTTTTTTCGAAAATACTCTTGAATTTTAAAAAGGGTTTCAAAACTGTCTATTAACATTAAAAAATATCCATAAGTTCGCAAAAGTATCACTAGTACCCTTAAATTTTTTAGAAAAAACTTCAAAAATAATCTTACCGTTCCTACATGTTTCAAGAATACTAATGAACTTTCAAAAGTAATATTAAAACATGAGATAATCTTAGAAGTGTCGATGAAGGTTTCATCCATACATTAATAGTAAAAACTTTTATGATTTTTTTTTTTTTTTTTTTTTTTGG
>NW_019272035.1:3362010-3419777 GCF_002738345.1 Cucurbita maxima | reverse complement strand
TTTTTTTTTTTTTTTTTTTTTTTGGAGATAGCTTCCGATCAAATTCTTGTTTGTATAATGGTTGGATTGTTTTAGTCAAAGAACTGAGACCTGGGTATTACTACTAGTACAAACATTTGATAAATTTCACCCAAATTAATTAGATCTAATATTGACCACATTTCTTATTTGAGAGATTAATAAAATATTATACATTTAATATTTATATTGATATTAGTAATTCATCTCAGCTGTTAGGGTTTGAATCTTGTCAAAATTCATCTCTTTTTATCTTTCAAAAACAAGAGAATAAAAACTAAAACATGTCACCAATGACATTTTTCTTACTTTTGTTTGGTAATTTTCAACCTAATTTAATTTAAATTTATGATCACAAATTTAGTTAACCTTAACTATATTCAACTATTAATATGTAATTTATTATTAAAGCTAAAAAAAATCTGGCACAAAATGTTTGTACTACTAGTAATATACTAGTCTTGTTGGATTAAAAGAATGTAATCATTATCCAAACTAAAGAATTTGATTCGAAACTATCTCTTAATAGAGGAATGATCAATAAGTCTTTGTTGTAAGATTCAGCTATATCAATTTGAATAATATTCAGCCTCTACTATAAATATTGAACTCTAAAATATTCATGAGCAAAGTATGTAACGATCCGAAATTTTTTACTTACTTTAAGGCCGCGACAGTATACGTATGATGAACATTGAATACAGAAATAATTCATTTAAACTTTCATAAAATGTCATCTTTATCTTAAAACACAATCATGGACTTACGTGCTTTAAAAACACCTTTAAAATAACACAAGAGAAGACTGAATAAAATAATAAATGTTTAAATTAAAAACATGCTATCTTAGCCTAAGTTGAAGAAAATAAATGTGACTATCCTATGTATGTGACTATCCTATGCATGTGCCATGATCGATCTCGAGTTGTGATGCCATCATCAGCCGTACAGGAATGCTTTGCCTTAACCTAAAACAGAAGTAGCACGTGACTTGAGTATTTAAAGAAATACTCAGTAAGTGACCCTACTGTTGGGGTTAAATGCAAGAACATGTTAATGCATTGACAGGACCTATCATAAGAGTCTATTTTCCTACGGTACTCCCCTAACAGGCATCTTGGATGTATACCATATACTCTACACATGACCAACACGTGTGAGTGTGGACCCACTAGTTGGTTCGCACACTACTGATCCTTTTCTTGTCGGGCGAGCATGCTATAGTAGCTCTTTGTGCTGGGCACCCGTTAAAAGTAGTAGCAGTCATAATAACATTATGTAAAACATATGGTCGTTCTCCTGCCTAGTAGTGTACATGTTCTTACAATTGTGAAGAAATAGGGGTATTCTCCAATGCATGAGCACACATTAATGCATGAGGTCCCAATATTTTTCCATTTTCATTATCTTTTAATACAACCCCGCTGGCGTTTCATACATATCATATCGTCTTTCATATCATTTCTCATGTCGTTTATCATATCTTTCATGTATACACTGGGGTTATATTTCATGCTAGTTTGTCGTTTTACATGTCAATCATATCAAATCATTCAAATTACATAAATATGTCATATCATAACATTCAATGCTTTCAGACATGACAATTTTCAACATGCACATATCATATTCTATAGTATTTCATAACAAGAGCTTAAAGGAGGTATTTTTCTTGAAAGTTGTAGAGTTTTATTCTATCTACGAGAAGGTATTTTCTTGATATTTCTAATCAATTATAAGCAAAGTTATTCAACACCAAAATTGGCTAAAATCAAATTTCTTACCGTTCTTGGAGGCTTCTCGGATATCCTACTTCTCACGATTTGGTTTTAGATTCCTTCATGCAAAATGTGTGAAATTACTCCAAGATCGACATACTAAAATTATAGAGACCAATTCCTTAGAATGCTCAAGAATTTTGAGAAGAAATGAGACCTAAGAACTCACCTTTGTTCTTTCTGATTCTTTGAAAATTGAACAATCCGAACACCCAAAGACTTAGTGAATACTTTTCATGAAGACTACTAGGTTAATTTCGATCCAATTGCCGGATTGGACGAATCTTGTTCTTCTTTGTTTCCCTTAGAACCCTAGCCCCTTGTTTCCTTCTTTCTGCAACATACCCCAAAAATAATGTAATGAGCAAAATGTCGGTTGACTTTGACAAACATTTTTTTTCTTCTCCTTTGCCAACCGAACACAACTCGTATGGAATCCAAGCTTGTTCTACCACACACGCCACCCGTGTGTGTATGTTCAATTATCTGCGACTCTAGCCGACTTGCATCTACACTAGGTCAAATCATTTGACTCAACTTTGTCTCTTCTCTAGGCTAAGGTCACTCCTGTGCAACGTCATATCTCAGTCATCATCTTGGTTCCAAAAAAATATGACCCATGCATATTGATGCCATCCCATGTCTTGGAATAGCTTGGACATGTGTATCGGAACCAACTCATATGTCATCATCTCATAAAGACATTTCGAACATCCATCTATCCAGGTTCTCATCTCCGTGCTGAATAGTGAGTGCATATACCAACCTCCGACATTCTAGCTAGGATACAATGTCAGCCTACCCATGTCATCCGACGTCATCCTTGAAAGACAAATTTCAAAGCAAATCGCCCGAGACACTCGTCTCGTAACATTCGCCCACACTGTGACACATATATGTAGCTCGCTTAGGCCACAGGGCCAATGTGGTGGAGACCTGACATCATGCCTCCCCCTATAGTACATTCTAAGACAATTCTAATCTTTCTAGAGTATATGTGATTTTGGCGAGCGGTCGTATGACTTTGTAGACATGATTTGATGAGTTTTCATCTTACATATGGACAAACTTAACTATAAAGTTGCATGCCAAAACTCATATCGAAACCCTGACTTTTGAGTTTATGGCCTGATATCATGCCTTTCCAAACTTGTCTTCAACACTCATATTCCTCGTTCTCTCCAACCTTATTTATGCTTCAACTTGGCTTTAATGCACAATCTTCTTGGTGTGTTGGATGATGCACCATCCTCCTCGGTTGCATCATGACACTTGTCTGTCTTGACCCTCATGTGGCCAAATGGACACCACTTGGAGGTCGCCGCACTGTTAGTATGCATGTGGGGGTCACAACCTACTATCTTCTTAGCGATGTTGTGACACTTTCCCCCACTTAAACTAGTCATCATTCTCAATGACTTACTAGTGGCAAAATCACATTGTGGATTGTGACATAGGGCATTCCAACTAAAAGAGGAATCAGGGCCTCGTAACACACTGCATTTAGGAAGGTCATGGCCACTTAGAATATAATATCATAGTAATTGTTAAGAAGGAGAAACCTAAGTGGGATGGAAAGTTCAATCTTCATTTTCACAATGTTTAAATAAAATACAAGCTACCAACTAATTCCTAAAAATAAGAGAAAAGATACTATATTTCAAATCCAACAAATAAGATAAAATATACTTCCAAAATATCAATTGGTTATAGATATATATATATATCTATAAAGATATATTTCTTAACTAATTACATTATATTCCCTAAATATCTTGATATTCTAATAGTCCCTTCAAGTTGAAGAGTTTATGTCAATCCCACCCAACTTGTGTTTTAGAAAATCAAATTGTTGTCTTCCCATAGCTTTAGTGAAAACATTTAACAATTGCATTTTAGTCGAAACATAACATGGTTATGATTCCAACTTGTAACTTTTCCTGAACCATATGGAAATCTATTTCAATGTTCTTCATACGTATGTGAACAACTGGGTTGACTACTATATGCAATGCTGCTTGATTATCACAATACAACAATGCTGGTTTGGACAGTAGAGCTTTCAAATCTTGAAGAATATATCTCAGCCAAGTTAACTTTAAACAAGTATTTGTCATAGCTTGATACTGACTTCTATTAATGATCTGGACCCATTGGTTTTTTTTTTAGACTTCCAAAAAATAATTGAATTTCACGGGAAGATACAAAACCCAGAAAGTAAACCGCCTTTAATGTATCTCAGAACTCAAAGAGCTGCCTCCCAATGTGGTTTTATTGGTTCATGCATAAATGATTTACTCGCGTACTAGTAACTTGTCCCATTTTATTTGATTGGAACAAGTGAATATCATCACTTATTGGTTCATGCATAAATGATTTACTTCAAGATTGGTAATTTGTCCCATTTAGTTTGATTGAAACAAGTGAATATCCTGACTAATCAGACTAGTGAATGTAATAAGAATGTGTTAAATTAACATTCGAAATTTTGAAGATGGATTTGGCTGATTCGCCAAAAAGAAAATTTTGATATTTAAGAACACTAAGATCGATGTTCTCCTTGAATTACTTGAGAGGTTTGTGCGCATGGGCTACTATAAGCATCAAGTTCTTGATTCCTCTAGCGAGGTTAACTCGAACAAGGATATCTCATCACTTTGGCCAATAGTCTTATGTCGCTTTTGTGAAGATCTTGTTTACGGTCAAGTAGAAGTGGTCGGAAGAGAAAATACGTTGACAGGTTCTTCACATGAGAGGCATTTGCCAAAGATAGCTGTTAGTGATAATGGAGAGACATCTTTTAACTTGAAAGCTTACTCATCATCTAATCATTCCATCACTAAATCTCGCAAAGATGTGTTAGTGAAAGAAAATACGAACATCTTGAGCATGTCACCTTTGAGCTTTGGTGAGAAATTTGAAGATGTTTATAACGTAGTCTTGATATTCGACGATCAAGAATAGTTTGCCAACCACAGTTCTTCGGTCTAGGAGAATGATTGAGAATATATGTTGTCAATTCAAGATCTAGGAGGCTACCTGCTGATGACGGAATCTGGATAGCTCGCCACAAACATCTTGATAATGAATATGTTCGTGATTTTATTGTTGAGAGGAAAAATATTGATGATTTACGGTGCTCAATCCGTGGATGATTTTGCAAGAAATGATATGATGTTTAAATATTATTTTAAATTACTGTATGCGAATATCAATGGATCACTATTGTAAACGATTAGAAACAAAAGTTGAAACGTGTATGTCCAATATAAAAGAATATATACATATATGGAAATGGAATGAAACAAAAGCGGAAAGCATGTTAAATAAATTTGGGTCGAGACTATGACAATGAAACCATATTACAATACTCTGCAAGTGCCCACAAAGGGAATACGTTCCTATATAGTCCATAGTGTAGCATGCATGTGTTCATAAATACTCCACCTATCTCCTGCATACAAATACCCTCTTTTTTATATCCCAAAAGTTATAGTTTAACCAAAACACACATTATAATAGCCTACCTGTTGAGGGTAATCACCATCCTCTAGTTGAGAATTAATCAATAGCTTTGCTGCACGGTGAAGAGGAGTTGGGTCTCTCTTTTCCTACATACATACGTCATTTCTGTATGGTATATAAATAAAAGCTTTACGTAGTTATAATAATTGAAGTAAAAGAGAAACAAACCTGGTGAGAATGGATCAAAGCCATTAAAGCAAAGGAAGTTTGAACAAGATTGGAAGAATTCCGTGGAAGAGGAATGTATTTCTTTTGTGTACATGAAAGGTGACTCTCTCCCCACCCACCGTCCGAACATTGAATTTTAAGAAGAAACTCCACACCTCTTCGTATGGTTGAGGAGTTATGGTATGTGTTTCCAGTGGCCACCAGTCCTTTTATAGCGAAGTACGTTGCATAAATGTGACAAATTCCCCAATTACCATACCACGATCCATCCTCTTTCTGCGTTTCTTCAATATATTTCTCAGCTTTACTTAGAAACGTTTCTATCTCTTTCTTT
Organism: Cucurbita maxima; assembly: GCF_002738345.1. NCBI lineage: Eukaryota > Viridiplantae > Streptophyta > Magnoliopsida > Cucurbitales > Cucurbitaceae > Cucurbita > Cucurbita maxima. The sequence goes on along the minus strand of NW_019272035.1, from coordinate 3,413,954 downwards.
CTGTGATTTGGAAATAGTTTCGTAAACAGAACAAGTGCTTGTATCGACGATGACGTGCATTCTACGTATCTAATTTTACCAAAACAAAACAAATAATAATCAGTTCAATGTCATTTATCCGTATGTAATATTTTTCAAGTAGTAATATTCTTAAATTGTCTACTTACTCGAGCTCCAATACCGTGTATTCTAAGAATTCCACTGGATTCAATAGCTAAAAAATAATTATATTAATTAGTTGGGATGATTTATTATGTATTTAAGTAATGCTTCACAAAATAGTTATATTTGGAATAAGGCTTCAGCTACCTCAAACCACGACGGTACAACTCCGGTAGGCTCCCAAGCTGAGACTCCACCATTTTTTGCCTATTTATTTCACAACAAAGTTCAGCAATTCATCCCTAAGTTGACAAGAAAAAGATGATTCTAACTCAAATTCGAAATTACTTGGAGGGATAGTATGACATTCACAGCTTCAAAAAAGCATTGTGGTTCCATTGGATCTCCTACGATGTTGGAAGGCATGGTCGAAAATCTCAAACAACACTGACACGTCATTTATATATATATATATATGAGAGATTAGTAATTTAATATCTTTTTTGAAAACTATGAAAACAAAATAAAATACCAGTAAATTTTCTGCAGTACAGTCAGAAATTTGCCATCCATGATCTCGATCAGAGAATGTCCAACTTCCTTTTGATATGTGACGATACATACTTCGAAAATCACCACAAGGATTTTCTCTAACCTTTATATGAATATACATTAAAATAATATAAACAAATATTTACCCAAATTAATGAATTTTAGTACCTGTGATTGTTTAATGAAATCATGCCCTTTTTTAAGTGTCTCCCAATTTTCATGGTGGAGATTTGTGGCAAGCATTGCTTGAATGGCAAAAGCAACATCCCATGATTGACTACCGTAACTCTGCTCATATATGTATATGTCAGTCCTTTATATATTTCTTTTATTATTCTATTTGAATGTGGGATGGAAATTCATCTTTTAATACGAAAGATAAACTTTATTTATTTACAATTAGCGAAGTATTTAATAATGGGTAATACTTACTTGCATCTTCATTCCATCTTCACCAACCCATAAGTAATCTTTGATTCTTGCAAGATGTTTCTTGTAAGCTTCCCCATTAGGATCATCGACCCAACAAGCAAGTGTGAACAATGGCTGCATGTTCAATACCCCTCTACCATATTAGCTAAATTATATTTATTAATATAAGATTATTATCTATAATGATCATAATAAAAGAAAAATCAACCTTTTCCACGCATCCAATTGTAATGTAATGACTATTATGATCTTCGTAATCAATATGACATTTAGCTTCTTGAAGGGCTCTATTTCTTATTGTTTTAAAGGCCCAACTATTAAGAATGGGTTCTCCAAAGTATTGAAGAGCATCCCATGCAAGCTTCTGAAATAATGAACGTTCAAAACATTTGTCTGCCTGCATCATCATATCAAATTCAATCAAAATAATCAAGTCTCATACCGTATCTACAATGGAAATGATCAATTGAAAGGATGAATATGGATTTGTGGGTAGAAATTGTATAATCCCTTTACTAATGCATTTTTGTAGGGATGATCGAATGATTTAGGAACGTACCTTTGCACAATAATGGCGTGTTGGACTCCATTTGATGTTATTGTAAGATTGAGTATAGATTTCTTGGCGTAATTGAAGAATGAGAGGGGTGAGTGGTCCAACGAATCGCTTCCCAAATAAATACGACATGGGAAGAAGGGTCAATCTCGAATAGCAAAACAAAGTTCGAGGAATGAAAGGAAGTAATTTTCCTAACAGCCAAAACTCGGGAGGCATAGGATTTGCTCCCTCCCACTGGTAGACTCCGAGAATCTACATAGTAAAATTACAAGTTTAGTTGGTTAAATTTGAGTCACGCCGTTTCAAATATAATAAAATAGTATAGACGCATATATATAGTACTAACCGAGAGCCAAATCTTTCCCCAGGAAGGGATATAAATAGCACCTCCGTGATCTAGAATCCATTTTCGAGCTCTAAAACACTCATCCTTGTCGGGTTGTTCCCCCAACAAACGGAGTTGAAGATAGTTAAAAACAGTGCAAAGCATACAACTTTGTCCCTGAATGTGCAATCCCCATCCACCATCTCCATTCTGATGGCAATATGAATAACGAAGGATTTCGTTTCGGTGGTGTTGTGAGAATATGACACCAAGATGTCCCGTAATATACAATGAAAATACCTGAAAAGAAAAGGGTAATAATGTGGTAGAATCATGTAAGATAAAATGAATACAAAAAGGAAGAGTACCAGTGGAGGGAAGTAAAACATAGGGCCCGAGTTTTCAGCAGGCCAGTGGCCATGGTGGCTTTGTAAGGCTGCAAAGAACAGAGTGGCTCTTCTCAGTGCATTATTCGCTGTTTCCTTATTAATTATTGCTACTTTCTCGTCCCCATCTCTTCCTTCCTCCACTTTCACTATTGGAATTGTTTGCTTGAAATTTCGGTCTCTTAGAAACTGCATGAAAATGATGGAGGATGCATTCAATAACTTGTTATAACTCAAATTCCAACCTACCACGTTTGTTTCTTTTAACCAAATCATAACTAGTATAACTGCGAGTATGTCCTTTCAATCACTTATTTAAATACGCATTTATTGATAAAGTAGACCAAATAAATATGTGTCTACCTCCTTCCAAATTTTACATTTATCGACTAAATTTACTGATAGTTTTAAATTTAGATTAAATTAATAAAAATATCCTTACAATTTTATCTAAAAAGTCCCAAAATAATATTCTTAGAGTGGGTGGAATAAGTTAATAATTTGTTTAAAAAATATATTTGAATTTTCAAAAAGTTTTTTGAAAGTTTAACTTCAAACATTTTTTAAAACTTTAAGAACATAGTTTTTTTTTTCTTCCTTCCTTCTTCCAACCTCAAAAATATTATTATTAAGATGTCAAAAAAATTTAAAGAGAAAGTATTAATACTATTTTTAAAATTTGATGAATATTTTTAAGATATAGTATTAAAATCATTTTAGATTCATACTAATATTAAAGTTTACTATCTTTTAAACCCATCAATCTATTTTTTATACCAGAAAAAGAAAAAGCTAAACACAAAACAAATTTAGATTTAGGGATTATTAAACTTAAAATTGATAAAACATATGAAATGATTTATATCCTAATTAAAGACCAAACCTGAAATTTCCAAAACAGATCACTGCTACATTGAACTTTGAAGCGATTCTGATAATAATTTTGGCGGGCTTCTTCCACTTCAGCTCGTTCTTCTGGAGTGCCATCATCAGGCTCGAAGTCCCACGTTTGTCTTCCCACGAAGTTGTTGGAACTGAATAAGTATGGGTCATTTGCTCCTTCTCCCAACTTAAGTCTCCACATTTTCACTCTCTCAATGGTGCCTTTTGCACACAAATGTCTTTTTTGTATATATAGACGAGGGCATTACTTTATTGTTCATCCGTCTGGTCAATGTAATTAAGTGAAACACTTTTTCAAAAAGAAAAATCCGATGAGTAATTTAAACTTATTTAACAGTCTAAGATATTTATAATATTAACTTGTTCTCTAATATTTACATAAACATCATAATTTTATGTGGAATGTGTAATAAAATTTTTAATCTCATATCATTTCTAATATTCTAGGTTGTTCCTTTTGTATCAAAGAATTAAGTCCACTTTATTATTATTATTTTTTTTTTAAATTTCAAGTGGGAGGTTTAGTTATAACAACCACCCACCACCTAATAAATTCAATGCCCATCACATCCATCATTTTAATTGAATGGAAGGCACTCGACTATGGCCCTCGGTTATTAGTCCACATACTATTACTTCCGAAAAATAATTTGGATCGGGATATTTTCTCGTTAGTATGGACGAATACACAATGATATTGTATGCGCTCCTTTCCTTTTGTGACTTCTAAAAGCGTGAATAAGGGGTATGTAATGAGCCTGCCTAATTGACTCATGTGCGCGTGTAGACTGTGTGTAGAGAAGTAATATACATTCTAACCCTACCCGAAGAAAGCAAAGACTAAGAAAAAATTGTATGGAAAGATAAGGACCCACCATGATTGCATGTAACTACAGTTTACGACACCAATAGTATGATTACTTCCAGAGTATTTTTACATACTCAAGTCATGACTACTTTTTTTAGATTAAGGTAAGGTACCCATAAACAGATAAAGTTCGCTTAGTCGCATTTTGATTGAATGTTGTAGCGCTTAGGTTAGATCATGGCGTTGCTTTTCTTTTAAATTCTTGTTATTTCAATTTTACTATTTTGTTGACTCTATTGTTAGTTTAAATGATTTTACTTTATGAACGTGTCCATAGAAACATTTTAGTAAACTGTTTTATAAGATTTTCTAAGTATATTAGGTATGTCATGCATGCGACAAAAGCATATAAAATAAAAGAGAGGCTTCAAATCTCCGATTGTGACCGAAAAAGATAAAGACAAAAGTAAATAAAATAAAAGATAAAAATACAGTAAAATTTAAATCAAATTAAAACAAACATCATAATTAACCTAAAAAAATAAATCCAATTACAAGTATGTGTTGTTCGTGTTTAATACAATTGAGGAATGAGTTTGGGATACAATTAAAAAAAAAATACAAAAGATCCAAAAATACAAAGACAAGGCTGACTCTAGGACGACACCCTTTGTTCAAATGCTCCCCCATCTTGACCAGTAGCCTATGAACACCTAGAAAAAAAGACATTCCGTAAGCAACCTATTTATAGACTCATCGCATTCTTACACTACTAAGTTACCATCGATTTTTTCTGGGCTCTAGGAAGTTCAGGTCTAGTGTTACAGCTATCTGAGCTTCTAAGAAAGGCCTCAAAGTTCAGAGCAGTTCTTATGCTTATCACAAACCTACTTTAAGTTTGAAGGAGGTTCACTCATTTCTGGTGTCGTTAATCTACTTGATGTCAAATCTCATATTTAGGGTGAATTACTTTCTTGTTCTTAAACTTAGTTAGCTCACATAGTAATATCAATGAATGACTTGTATCTTGGGATAAGACACTATCTCATAAAATGTGTTAGGATAATATGATAACTAGCTTGTTTGACATCCTCCATAAAAAGTTAGCTAGTAACTTTTCCACATGGTCATAGAGTCACTTTGAATAAGAGGGAAAAACCTCCATGTGTGGGCCAACTACTAGATTATCTATGTGATCTCATACCCCTTCTCATGACGAGTTTATTGCGCAGTTAAGGAGACCCTTAACTATTTCCACAGATAAAAGCACCTAGTTGTCTCGATCAGTTACACTATCATGCCTAAGCCTTACTCAACAATATTTGTACTCCTACCACTTTGCAGAGGAGGTAGGAGGCAAAGACTTGGATGACACCGTCACACTACTTTTAGGCCTCTTAGGCTTTCTTAATCGTCTTTGCCATTGAGATTTATTGTCCACTTTGAGTATAAGCTCTCATGACTTTGTTTGGGCTTCCCCAAAAAGCCTCATACCAATGGAGATAATATTCCTCACTTATAAACCCATGATCTTCCACTAAATTAACCAACGTGGGACTCACTCCCAATAATCCTCAACAACTGCACAAAGTACACCATAAGCCTCCCTGAGGCTTATGGAGCTCTCGAATAGCCTCCCCTTAATCGAGGCTCGACACCTTTCTCTGGAGCCATCGAACAAAGTACACCCTTTGTTCTACACTTTAGTCACTTTTGACTACACCTTCGAGGCTCACAATTCTTTATTCAATATTTAAGGATTCTATTGACATGGCTAAGTTTCGAGCATGGATATGAAATCATGTCCAAGTCTTCTTTTCGTCAAAGATTACATCGCAGCTTACCACCACCTTCTTTGTTAAAGAATCATAGAGCTTGTACGGCTTAGAAATCTCGCTTACTCCAAGAAACACACATTTCAAACTCTTGTCCTCAAGTTTCTTCCTTTTCTCATCAGGAATGTGTGCATATTCTATGCACCCAAAGATTCTAAAGTGGTCTACCACAGTCTTCCTTCCGCTCCATGCTTCTTGTGGAGTCATATATCTAACAAAGAAAGTAGGGCTTCAATTGAGAATGTGAATTGACCACACAATAGCTTCTGGCCATAATTCCTTCGGAACTTCTCATTTATTTAGCAAACTTCGAACCATATTGAAAATGATCCTATTCTTTCTTTTGGCCACACCATTTTGTTGTGGTGTATATGGTGCTGTCAACTGCCTCCCTATGCCCTTCTCTTCATAAAATTTCGTAAAATCGTTAGAGCAAAACTCTCCACCTCTAATTCTTAAAGTCTTAACTCTTCTTCTAGTTACCATCTTCATCATAGAACAAAAATTCTTGAAGCAATCAAAGGCTTCTGATTTGCCGTGCAAGAAATAAGTCCATGTTTTTCTACTAAAATCATCAATGAGGGTCATGAAATATTTCTTGTTACCATTTGATGTTGGAGAGATCATACCACATATGTCTGAATGAACGAACTCCAAAATTGCTTGAGCTCTTCTCGATTTTCCAGATGGAAAAGAATTTCTTTCATGCTTTGCTACCACACAGCTCTCACAAATTTTTGTTGGAGGAGTGATGTCTGGCAACCCAGTCACCATCTTCTTTGACAACGTCTTTAACTCTTTAAAGTGTAGATGACCATACCTAAAATGCCAAAGCTAATTGGTATCTTCTTTCTTCACCATTAAACTTATGGCAACGATATTTAACATCAACGGATATAACTGATTGGTATTCATCTTCATCTTAACAATTGATCCTCTTATGGAGTCATAAATCTCACATTCATTATTTTGGAATGTGATCACATACCCCTTTTCTTGCAATTGACCGATACTGAGCAAGTTGACCTTCAGATCAAGAATGTAAAACACATTAGAAATTGACTCTACAAAGCCATTTCTAGCCTTGATATCTACAACTCATTTCCCCATCATTTGGACTGTTGAATTTTTGCCAAGACAAACAGATAGTACGAAAATTTTCATCTAGAATTGAGAAGAATTCCTTACAACCTGTGATATGGCTGCTGCATCTAGAGCCTGCGACCCACACACCTTGATCTGCAACCTTCATAGCATGGAATGACATTAACAATGTTTCTTCTTCTCTTTTCTTTTCAAAGTTGATGGATCTCTTTTCTTTTCAAAGTTGATGGATCTCTTTTCTCCTTTTAGATCCTGGTATAACATGTTAAAAAAAACTCAAATTTGTCAAATAGAAGGAGACAAAAAACACTTTGTTTATTCGGAAAAAAATCTTTTTCTATTACTTCTATGTTTCTTTTCTATTTTTCTCTCCTCTGCCTTCACAATAGAAAAACAACCTATTTATAAACTTTTCTAAATCTAATTATAGCGGACCATAAGAAGACACTTGTTCCTATAAATGTTCTTGACCTTTTCTTTCACCATAACTTTTCAATTTAAAATCTACTCACAAATTAACTGGCATTAATATTTATTCAACAAAACTCCTCCCTAAACTTAAATGATCCTACCATCTGTCATGTCAATCATCTTCAACGACTCCACCTGCGCCGTTTCTGTTTTCTAGAGCTCAGCCATGACTTCTTCAATTTCCTCTCCTTGTCCTCGAGCAACAAACTAAGCTTATCCTTCTCTAAGGAAACTCCATTTAGAGCTTCTCGAAGATAGCCCATTTGAGACAGTAACTCCTCATTTCTCCCCTTCTCAACCTCGCTCGACTCAGTCAAAGACGTTATAGCTTCTTTTAGTTTACTCAATTCCCTTCGTAAGTCCACAATGACATTTTCCACTTCCACTTTCGCCTCCTCCATTTCAGCTTTATCATGAGTGATTATCTCAATTGTGCGTCGTAAACTCACTACCTCTTGTTGGACTCGATTCAGATTCACATCAAGTGAATCTCTCTGTTGAGTTAACATTTCTACATCTTTCTCCTCCCTCACTAACTCTTCCACTAAACCATCAACCTCCATTAATAAGTCATTCTGTTTCTCCACACCTTCTTTAATTTTCTTCACAAGCTCAGAAATTACCTTCCCATTCTCTTCCTTCTTCTGTTTGATAGAGAAAGAACTCTCACTTAGCTCAGTCACTTCCTTCTCTAACCTTTCAATCTCCATTTCTAAAGCTTTCTTTTCTTTTTCAATTTCTACTTTCTCCTTCGTTTTCGAATCGACTTTTCTCTCCAAATCTTCAATAACCCTACCAGATTCATCGAATAATCTCTTTCTTCCTCAAATTTCCTTTGCCGCCATTGAAGCTCTCTCTCTTCAAGCTCAAGCTTTCTGTTATCCAATTGTTCTTCCTTTTCGTTCATTAGTTTCTCCTTCTTCAGCTCTGTGTTCATGTTTTCTTCTCTTAATTTTCATTCATTAACTATAGGTCACTCCACTATAGACCTACTATAGACCTAGAGTTGCACTCTTATGCACTGTAGGACAAGTTATGAGCTAGTAGGAGACCTTATGGACTTATAGATTATAAGCTCCAATGATATAAAATTAATTAATTATAAGCTCCAATGATATAAAATTAATTAATTATACTATTTAATTAATCAAATTTCATTCATTAACTATAGGTCACTTCACTATAGACCTAGAGTTGTACTCTTATGCACTGTAGGACAAGTTATGTCCATTGATATAATGATTACAGGCAAGTCGATCATTCACTAATTGTTCATAATTACAGTAGGGACAAAAGTCTGTTTTACCCCTGTAATTACATCTTTCACCTTAAGTACCATTAATTCTATAATGAACAATTTGTTTATGATCCAATTATAAACCAAGTCCCACTCGGGCTAATGAGAGGATGAAGCCCATTGTTCAAGTTCCAAAATCAGTACTTAAAACAACTCATTTAATTTCCTTATATGAAAATGAATGAATTTATCTTATGATATTAAGTTCCCAACTCCCTATTTGGTCAAGTCTCCAAAATGGTAGGCATATTGAATCGGCTAAAATAGTCATTCTCACCCATGTAAATCAAAGGACAAGCCCTCAGAGGCAAGAGTTCAAACCTCACTCAGGATTAGGATCGAGTCGCATATGATAATCATGTGAAATATTAATTTTATCAATTAATGGATTTATAAAGAGTGATTAAATATTTCTTGGTCTAATCTTATACAAACTTTTATCAATTAACGGATTTATAAAGAGTGATTAAATATTTCTTGGTCTAATCTTATACAAACTCATTGCATAGGATACCCCCACTTACATGCTTCTACTTGAATGATTTGGATCAAATCATTTGTAACGATTACAAAATGGGCCGTATCAATAGTGTTACCAGGATAAGGCAATGGGCTGTATCAATAGTGTTACCAGGATAAGGCAATGGGCCGTATCAATAGCCTTACCAAGATAAGGCACTAGTGTTACCAGGATAAGGCAATGGGCCGTATCAATAGCCTTACCAAGATAAGGCACTCAACTTTATCCATATACTATAGACTCTTTAGGTTATTACTTGAACACGATTCTCTAGTAGTCAACCATATATTCTTCAAGATTACATTAATAACCTTGAACTTTGATACCATGGATAGTAATTAAATCATAAATAAAATAATAAAAATTATTGTTAGAAATTAAGTAATTAATTGCAAGGCTTTAGGGGCATAAATCCCAACACTATCTACCATGTATATCTCTACCATTTTTTACTATAAATAATCATTTATATATGTCCATTTTCCATATATAGTTTTACTATCTATAACAATCAATAAACTATAAATAGGTACAAACTCCAATATTCGACACATGGTCACTAGAATAGGATCGTTGCGCTATAAACTTTGTTTTGAGAGGGGCGTGGTTCTACATAGATAATCTAGTAGTTAGCCGACACATGAATGTCCTCCTCTATATTCAGCGTGACTCTATGTCTGTGTGGAAGGGTTGCAAGTTAACCTTCTATGGATGATGTTCAGACAAGATAGTTGTCATACTATCCTAACATATTTTATGAGGTAGTGTCTCAATTCAGGATACCAATCATTCCACAACTATGCTATGCGAGTTAACTAAGTCTAAGAACAAGAAAGTAATTCACCCTAGAGAAGAGATTTGACACCGACTAGATTAACGACACCAGAAATGAGTGAAGCTCCTCCAAACTTAGTAGGTTTGTGGTGGACATAAGAACTGCTTTGAACTTCAAGGTCTTTCTTAAAAGCTCAGATAGTTGTAGAACTAGGCCCGAACTTCCTAAAGCCTAGAAAATTTTTGTGGTAACTTACTAGATAAGAATGCGATGAATCTACAATTCGGTAGCTTATTCAATGTTTTTTATACTCACCCCTTTCCTTTTTTTTAGGTGTTCATAGGTAACTGGACAAGTGGGGAAGTATTCAAACAAAGCATGTCGTTAGAGCGTCAGTTCTGTCTTTGTATTTTGTTTGTCATTCTATCCAAACTCATTCCACATTTGTATTAAACACCAACAATACCAACTTGTAATTTGATTTCATTTTGAGTTTAGTTAGGGTGTTTTTTTTATTTTAATTTGATTTACTCTATTTTTAATCTTTTATTTTTATTCTTTTGATTTTATCTTTGTCTTTTTTGCCACCGTAAAAAGTAAAAAGTTGGGTCGTGACAAATGTCCTATGAATATTTGTTTTGCTTCCATACATTATGAGTTTTCTAGTATTTGGTGTAATGAACCTATTTTTCCTTTTAAAATAAGATAGCTACTACAAGCCTGACATATCTAATATTTTTGGAAAATCCTATAAAACAGTTTACTAAAAAGGTGCTATCTGATATACATTCATAAAAAAATAAAATCATTTAAACCAACAATAGAATTTAAAAGAAAAGGAACGTCTAGATCTAACCTAAGGGCTACAACATACAATCAAAATGCGACTACGCTAACTTTATTTCCATGGCCTCTGCAGGGACACCGTCATTTGTATATGGGTACATTACCTTTATGTAAAAAAAAAAAAAAAGTAGTTGTGACTTAAGTATATAAAAATATTCAGTAAGTAGCCATACTGTTGAGGTCGGAAAATGCAGTACATGCAATCATAATAGAACCTATCTTTCCATAAAACTTTTCCTGGGTCTTTACTTTCCAATTCAATTAGGGTTTAATGTATATTACTTTTCTGCACACAGTCGACACATGCGTACATGAACTTATTAGGAAAACTCACTGCATACCTTTTGGACATGATTACAGACTAGCGCATACTCACACTTCTAGAAGCAACGAAAGAAAAGAAGCGAGTATAAATCAGTATATGCATCCGTACTAGTTATAACGAGTAAGTATACCAATGCTAGTTATTTTAACCAATTATTTTTGGAAAGGAATAGAAGCATGCAACTAATTTGTGGGCTAATAATTGAGGGCCATAGTCGAGTAAAGTGATCAAGTTAAAATGATGGTTGCGTTGAGCATTAAATTTATTAGGTGGTGGGTTGTTGTTATAATTAAACCTTCCATTTCAAAAAAAAAATAATAATAATAATAATAATAAAGTAACTATGATGTTTTATGACGTCAATAAATATTTTTGGAAAAAAAAACTAAAATTAAGTTATGTATACATTAATAACTCTAAGTACTCATTTTAAATATTCAAATTAATTTCATTATATTTAATAATTCATTGGATTTTTTTTTCTCAACCAATAAAAATGTTGACATTGACACAACGAACATATAAGTAATACCCTCGTCTATATAAGTAGAAAAATTTTGTATGGAAGGGTCGAATTGTGAGAGTGAAAATGTGGAGACTTAAGCTCGGAGAAGGAGCAAATAATCCATACTTATACAGCTCCAACAACTGTGGGGAGACAAACGTGGGATTCCGAGCCCCATGAAGGCACTCCAGAAGAGCAAGCTCAAGTGGAAGAAGCTCGTCAAAATTATTACCATAATCGTTTTAACATTCCATGCAACAATGATTTGTTCTAGAGATTTCAGGTCCTCTCTTTATATATTATAAAAATTGTTTCAAATATTTAATAGTTTTTTATTTTTTGATATTGAATATAAATTTATAGGTTTAGATAATATTAAACTTAACGTTCGCATGAGTTTAAAATGATTTTTACGTGAATGGAATTCGTGAGCGAGTTTGAATAACCGAAGTTAGAAGGGAGATGATTCTTTACGAAGAAGAAAACTTCTTAACCCTTCTTCAGCTTCTTATTTTACCATATATGTTTGAACTTATAAGATTCCATTTCATAATAAAATTTAATTTTTTTTTCCAATTCAAATTTTGCTAAGATGTACACTCTTTTGACACTTGAGGATTCTATTGACATGACTAATTAAGAGCAAAGCACTATACTATGTTAGGAATAGCTCTAATATTATAGTACCATGTTAGGAATCATGAATCTTTACAATGATATGATATTGTTCATTTGAGTTTAAACTCTCATAACTTTGGTTTTGGATTCCCTAAAACGCCTCATACCAATACCAATGGAGATGTATTCCTTGCTTATAAAATATCGTTCCCTAAATTAGTGAATGTCGGACTTACTTCTAACAATCCTCAACAACGGTTAGTAGTTTACTTCAAAAATATCTTTGAAATAGGAATAGTATTTAAAAAATACCCTTGAACTTTAAAAACTTTCATTAAAACCCTTCAAATTTTTTTAAAAGTTAAAAAATACATTCTCGGTTTGTACCAACACCCTTTTAACTTTATTAAAAAAACAATTTTAATCTATCCACACTTCATAAATTAAAGTTAATAGACGTAATGATATTCTTTACTTTCAAACAAAGTAAGAAAAGCTACCAGGTATTTTCAAAGTTTCTAACTAAATTTAAGGATATTAATAAGAGTATTTTTTAATCGCTCTCGATTCAAAATTAATGGTAAGAATATTTTTGTGTTTAAGAATATTATTTAGAAGCTTAAAAGTATTATTCAAAATATTTTTATTAATTAGCAAAGGTAAAATGGAGGATTTACTTCATATTTTGAATTCAAAACTTTATCAGTAAATTCAGTGTACGTCATCTGTAAAAATTGGAAGGAACTAGACATATATTTGTTTGGTCTACTTTATCCATAAATGTGAATTTAAATAATTGTTTGGAGAGACGTACATGCAGTTTCTAAGAGACCGAAATTTCAAGCAAACAATTCCAATAGTGAAAGTGGAGGAAGGAAGAGATGTGGATGAGAAAATACCAATAATTAATAAGGAAACAGCGAGCATTGCACTGAGAAGAGCCACCAAGTTCTTCGCAGCCTTACAAAGCCCTCACGGCCATTGACCTGCTGAAAACGCTGGCCCTATGTTTTATTTCCCTCCACTGGACATTGTGGATTGGACATTGTGGATTGGACATTGTGGGACAAAGTTGTATGTTTTGCACTGTTTTTAACTATAATCAACTCCGTTTGTTGGGAGAAGAACCTGACAAAGATGAGTGTTTTAGAGCTCTAAAATGGATTCTAGATCATGGAGGTGCTATTTATGTACCTTCAGGGAAAGATGTGGCTCGCAGTTAGTACCATATATATCTCTACTTTATTTGATTTGAAACCAACTCACTCATATTTAAGGAACTAAACTTATAATTTAACTATGTTGGGAGTTTACGAGTGGGAGGGAGCAAACCCTATGCCTCAAGAATTTTGGTTGTTAGGGAAATTACTCCCTTTCATTCCTCGAACTTTGTTTTGCTATTCTAGATTGACACTTCTCCCTATGTCATATTTACATGGGAAGCGATTTGTTGGACCTCTCATCCCTCTCATTCTTCAATTACGTCAAGAAATCTATACTCAACCTTACAATCACATTAAATGGAGTCCAACTCGTCATTATTGTGCAAAGGTACGCTCCTAAACTCTCCCTACAACAACAATGCACGAGTAAAGAACAAATCAATATTCAGCCTTTCAAAAGGTTTGAGATTTGTACGGTATGAGACTTTGATTACTTTAATTGAATTGGACATAATGATGTAGGAAGACAAATGCTTTGAACGTTCATTCTTTCCGAAATTAGCATGGGATAATCTTCAATATTTTGGAGAACCCATTCTTAATAGTTGGGCCTTTAAAACGATAAGAAATAGAGCTCTTCAAATAGCTAAGTGTCATATTGATTATGAAGATCATAATAGTCATTACATTACAATTGGATGCGTGGAAAAGGTTAATTTCATACTTCTTATTTCTTTTATGGTTATAATTATGAATAATAATATTATATTAATAAATATAATTTAACTAATATGGTGGAGGGTTATTGAACGTGCAGCCATTGTTTACACTTGCTTGTTGGATTGATGATCCTAACGGGGAAGCTTATAAGAAACATCTTGTTAGAATCAAAGATTACTTGTGGATCGGTGAATGGAATGAAGATGGAAGTAAGTATTACCCATTATTAAATATTTTACTAATTTATAAATAAATAAATATTATCTTTCGTTTTTGGCATACATACATGTATGGTAGTCAATCATGTAGAATACACGTCATCATCAATACAGACACTTGTTCTGTTTAGGAAGCTATTTCCGAATCATAGAAAGAAAGAGATAGAAACCATTTTAAGTAAAGCAGTGAAGTATTTGGAAGAAACTCAGAAAGAGGATGGATCATGGCATGGATACTGGGGAATTTGTTACACTTATGCAACATACTTCGCTATAAGAGGATTAGTGGCAACGGGAAACACTTACAATAATTCCTCAACACTAAGAAGAGGTGTGGAGTTTGTTCTTAAAATTCAATGTCCAGACGGTGGTGGGGAGAGAGTCGCATTTCATGTACACAAAAGAAATACGTTCCTCTTCCAGGAAATTCTTCCAATCTTGTTCAAACATCCTTTGCTTTAATGGCTTTGATCCACTCTGAACAGGTTTGTTTTACTCCTTTACTTCAATTATTATAAGTATCTAAAGCTTTACATATATATATATATAAAAGAATTGGCGTATGAATGTAGGAAAAGAGAGACAACTCCTCTTCACCGTGCGGCAAAGCTTTTGATTAATTCTCAACTGGAGAATGGTGATTACCCTCAACAGGTAGGTTATTGTAATGTGAGTTTTGGTTAAACTATAACTTTTATTATATTAAAAAAGAGAGTTATTTGTATGGAAGGAGATAGGTGGAGTACTTATGAACACATGCATGCTACACTATGGACTATATAGGAACGTATTCCCTTTGTGGGCTCTCGCAGAGTATTGTAATAAAGTTTCATTGCCATAGTCTCAACCAAATTTATGTAACATGCTTTCGACTTTTGTTTCATTCCATCTCCATATATATGTATGACACACACGTTTCAACTTTTGTTTCTCTTCTTCTTATCGTTTTAAATAGTGATTTGAATTGATATTCGCATAGATTAATTTAAATTAATATTTAGACATCATCAAAATGAATACTCACGCATGATTTGAATTAATAATTTCAATGGATCACATTATCTGCCCTTTTATTTTAAATTTCTTCCTTTAATATTGTTGGACTAAAAAAATAATTATAAAAGAAACCTTATATGCTCTAAAGTTATGACATTTAAGTTTGTTAGCATCTACTGTACTCTAAGTGGTCAGGACCTTTTCATGACCTTTCCACACGCAGTGTTACGAGGCTCTAATTCCTCTTCTAGGTAGAATGTCCTATGTCATAATCCACAAGGTGATTTTTTTACAGCAAGTCATGGAGGATAATGACTAATTTGTGTGGAGAGAGTGTCACAACATCACTAAGAAGATAGAAGGTTGTGACTCCCACATACAAACCAATAAGACAACATCTCTCAAGTGGATGTTAGGTTTTGACATAACTAAGCCAGAAACTTAAACAATTGAAGTGTGAAGATGTTAGGTTTTGACATAACTAAGCCAGAAACTTAAACAATTGAAGTGTCAAGTGATCATCTCATTCAATACTGACCTGGCTTTTATAGCCTTACAAATAAGGATAAATAGAAACTAACCAAAAATCTTATAAACAAATCTTGAAAACAAATATGGTAAACAGATGTGGAAACAAATCGGTAAACAAATCTGAAAAATATTTAAACTATTCCCTAAAAATACTCTAATTATTTTGGCCTTAATCAAATTCTTCTAACCATCCCTCCCTTCAACTTATTTTTCTCTGTCAAGAATGAGTTCATGTAACTGCCCAAAATAAATAAATAAATAAACAAATAAAAATTATTATAAACAAAAATTATTATTATGTAAAATAATAATAATAATAATAAGTTAATAAATAAGTAAATAAAAAACAATTATTCCCTAATTTCTCTCCACTATCCGTAGTCACTTCCCCACTAATCTCTCCTCAACAAATCTCACAATTCCTGCAAAATGAAACAGAAATAAAAAATGTTAGATTCGGGAAAACTTAAATGCCTCCCGTCACATTTATAGGAGATGGGTTTATAGAGATGATAAAGATTTACATGGGAGAGAGATTTGAGATTTCTCAGTAAGTTATATCTCAGATCTCCTTTTCTTTTATCCAATTATCTGGAAAATGTTAAAAGGGTATTAAACACCGCAATAGAAAATAGAATATAAAGTTTAATGAGTATTAAATGGTTTGTATGAAAATAATACTATAACAAACATATATAAATATTTCAAGACCTAACTCAGGCATAGACTCTAACGGTAGTATGAAGTATAGCACATGGGTGTTGACAAATTAGAGAAACAATTTTGTAGAAATTCAAATTTGAAACTGATGTCATGGGCTCACATAGGTTGACTTGGATTTCAATGGACTTTCATTAAGGATAACGACAGAACATCATCCTAAGCTAACCAGGTAAGTGACTTTACTATCGGCATGATTATATTTGATGTTGACACGTGCCCTGTGGTGCTGCACATGTCATATATATTGATATGTGTGAATTGTCTGTGGATGGATAGGCTTCCTATATGTTATGTATATGTTATAATATGTGAATTGTATGATAATAATTATGGTACGATGTGTTCAAGGATATGTTTGAGATAGGATACAAGAAGGATGCACAAAATGAAATGTAACGATAGGAATAAAATACGTTCATGAAACGTTAAGGTTAGGTTACATACCAGACTGATATGGATAAGAGAGATTGATGGAAGAGTACGGTTAGGTTACTGGTAGAAAGGGATAGGTTTGTGATAGATTGATAGAACGATAGCGTTAGGTTAAATTCTTGTAATGAGATGACTAAGGTACGTTCAAGTAATGATATGTCTGTGATAGGTATAAGAACGTTAAGGCTATGATAAGTTAGAGAACGATATGACTATGAAGTGTTTACGTTATGACTTGTTTATGATATGATACATTGTGATGCAATATGTCATGGTATGATGTGTATATGATGCAATGTTATGTTAAAAGCATAGAACGTTATGTTAGGTCTCTTAAATTGTGTGTATACAGCATGATACAAATGACATGAAATTACGATAAATGGCATGAAGTATAACCCTGTTAGAATTATGTATGATTTGAGAACTGAAAAATGTGAAACGATATGACATGAATGATGAACGATATCTAAAACGATATGAAAAATGATATGATATGTACATAATGCTAGCGGGGTTGTATTAAAGGATAATGAAAATGGAAAAGTTTTGGGACCTCATGCATTATGTGTGCTCATGCATTTGGGGGATACCCATATCCCATCACGAGGGTACGGATGCGTACATCCAATGGCAGGTCAACAATCCTTATGCTTTGCATAGCGCTGCCG
Organism: Cucurbita maxima; assembly: GCF_002738345.1. Classification (NCBI taxonomy): domain Eukaryota; kingdom Viridiplantae; phylum Streptophyta; class Magnoliopsida; order Cucurbitales; family Cucurbitaceae; genus Cucurbita; species Cucurbita maxima. The sequence goes on along the minus strand of NW_019272035.1, from coordinate 3,396,137 downwards.
TGACGGTTACTAGTTCTAACCGGTCCCGACATAAGGGACACCCAAAGTATGCCCACCGAATAAGGAAAGTGGCCCAGCTGTGTGCGAACTAGTTGGTGAGCCCATACTCGCACGTATGGGCTATGTGTAGAGTATATGGTACACGTCCATGATTAACCGTTAGGACAGTACCGTAGGGAAAACGAAACGAAACGAAATGAAAGATAGGTCCCATCATTTGATTGCATGTGATTGTTGCATAACCCCGATAGGGGGTCACTTAACTATGATGTTTTTAACTTAAACTCTTATTCATTTAATTTAGTCTTTTGTTGTGTCGTTTTAAAGATATTTTCGAAACACGTAAGTCTATGACTGTGTTTTAAGATAAAAGTTATGTTTTATGAAATTTTAATGAAGTCTTCCACATTCAATGTTTATGGTACGTATATAGTAGCGACCTTAAATTAAGTAGAAAATTTTGGATCATTACAGTTCAAGTCAGAAAAACTCTGCAAACCAAGTTCTTCATGCAACTTCCGAAATGATTCTAATTTTAGAGGTATTGTCAACAAATCAGCAAGTTGATTTCGGATACTACAAAATAATAAATTAACAGTCCCTTCTTTTGTAAGATCTCTAAGAAAGTGAAATCTTACTCTTATGTGTTTGGAACGTCCATGTAGAATTGAATTTTTGGATAGCTTAATAGTTGAAGTATTATCACCATTAGCTTTGTTCCTTCTATTTGAGAGTGACCAATCTCTTTGAGTATCCTCCTCATCCAAACAGCTTGACATGCACAGGCACTAGCAGCAACAAACTCAACTTTTGTGGTTGATAAGGTGATTATAGGCTGCTTACGAGAATACCAAACTACTACTCATCCACTCATCATAAACACATAGCCTAAAGTACTCTTGCTACCTTCCATGTCTCCTGCATAGGAACTACCAGTCAATCCATTTAAATCACTAACTCCTCCCTTTCTATAAACTATTGAAAATTGATATGAAATCTCAAAAATTTTTAGCAACCAAAGAAGGGACAGACACATGTCACACAACGAATGGACAAATGTGTCAGGTAGACATGTTGACACGTGTCATGAAACCAGTTGAGGAACACGTCTGAGTAGAAGAAGGGCACGTGTAACTCGTGCAAAAAATGTGGAAACATCCTCCACAGTCAAGATTTAAACGTTGGACTACTTATTCCAGTCCATTAATCGGACTATCTTGAAAACGATGCATCAGAAGAAGACATCCTAGAAAATTTGGGATTCAATGAGGAAGAAGTATCAAGGCTCAACGAGAGTAAAGAGTGCTCAACTTCAAGCAGTTAGAAGAGACTTTGAAATTCTCCAAATTCAAAAGAGAGAAACGGTAAATAATTATATTGGCAAGGTTATGAGTCTTGCAAGTAAAATGAGGATGCATGGTGATTCAATCATGGATATTGCGGTTAGAAAAGATTTTGTGATCTTTAACTCCAAAGTTTGATTATATTGTATGTTCTATTGAAGAAGCAAAAAATGTTGAAGAGATGCAAATAGATGAACTTTAAAGCTCCTTGCTAGTGCATGAGCAGAAGCTTAATCGCACAAGTACCCTTGGAATTCAAGTTGCCAGAAGAAGTATGAACAGGAAAAGAACTCAAGTACTCTCACTTGAGGGATTTTGGTTGCACTGCGTATGTTCGTCTTGATCCAAAGAAGAGTGACAAGCTTGATACTGAGGATGTATAATGCTATTTCTTAGCCTATGGTTCTGACATGTTCGAGTACAAGTTTTTGGATGACAAGAACCGAAAAGTTTTGAAACACTATGACGTGACTTTTGATGAAAATGTTATGTATAAGAACAAAGAGAAGAAAGTTTTCGGGACAAAGAAGCAAGTGGGTTTTGAAATTGAGTTGCAGAACAATTCACAAAGGGATGTTGTAGAAGATACTTAAGAAACTTTTGAAATTATTGCTGAGGAACCAGAGGTGGACCAAGTGACACCTAAGTAGGTGTTGAAAAGATCAACCTGAACTATCAGAGTACCAGATAGATATGTAGCTTCATTACACTATCTGTTGCTAATTGATGAAGGGGAATTAGAGCCCTTTGATTAGACCCTACAATTTGAGGATACAACCAAGTGGGAGCAAGCCATGGATGATGGAATATCTAGGCTTCAGAAATGTGTTTTTATTTCATCTACTGAGGCTGAGTATATGGAAATAGCTAAAGCTGGAAAGAAGATAATATGGATAACAGACTATCTAGAAGAATTGGGCAAGAAACAACACGAGAAGATTCTTTATACAAATAGTCAGAATGTAATACAGTTCGTGAGAAACTCGGTTTATCATTCAAAGACAAAATACGGAAGGCAATACCATTTCACTCGCAGGTTAGTGGAAGATGGTGATGTGTTTGGAGAAGATAGAGGGTGCAAAGAATCCAGCAAACATGTTGACAAAATGTGTTGATGTTGGAACATTGAGGTTGTGCAAAACCTCAATTTATATGAGGCAGTAAAGATGCTGATAGTCGTTTGAGAATGAAATTCTTGGTTGACTGGATCATATGGAATCTGATACCTATTTATATTCAATTGTTGTAGATAGTAAAACTATATATATGAAAAATTGTCATATATAGTAAACGACTATTTATAATAAAAAGTTGGTAGAGATATATATGGTAGATAGTATATATAGTAGGTGGTTATATCTAGTAAAGCTATATATAGTAAACTAAAACTTATATATATCCCCTTCGGATTACTCTCTACATTTTATGTATTCTCTCTTTGTTTGTATTCCTGAACTCATCAATACAAATCCTTTAGTCAATATTTTTTTCTTACATTCTCTCTCTCTTGTTCATTGTGTTCATATAGATCGAGTGTGTGCATTGTCCTGCGATCCTAACATCATGACCATTTCTATAGATAAGTGCACCTAGTCATCTCGAGCGTCACACTATCATGCCTAAGCCTTACTTGACAGTATTTGCACACCTATCGCTTGGTAGGGGTGTTGCTGGCACTAAGGGTGTACCAAAGAAGATAGGAGGCAGAGACTTTGAAGACACCGTTACTTCTAGGTCTCTAGGACTTCTTAGTCATCCTCACCGTTGAGATTTACTGTGTTCTTAGGAGATCTAGGTGGTTTAAGTCTATCTTGCATTTTCAGGATGCTGAGGACTGGCTTCTCTGGGCTAATTCAATCTCTAGATGCACTCAAATCAAGACCTTTGATTGCAGCTATCGATCTTAGAGTACTCGATCTACTGAAAATGTACTGACCTAGGTTAACTTGTAAACCACTCTAACTCTAGTGCCCTAATCTTAACATGGTTCACTCATGCATGCTTTGATGGGAGATATTCCTATCTTACCTAAACATGGAAAGCACAATCTAAACACTATCTTGGTCATCCTCAAGTGCCAAGGAGGCTTACTGGGTTCATAAAGTGGCTAGGTTGTTAAACACGAAACTCTAGTGTACTATGTTATGACTCATCAAGTCTTTCTTATTCGGGAGCACTAGGGTCTAGACCCCTAATCACAACTCACGATCCTGAGGTTATCACTCTACTGGAAGCGTTCAGACTTAGGTCATCGTCAAGACGACTTGACTCTAGTGCCCTAATCCTAAGTCCATGCATATAACACGTTGTATAAAGAGAATATACAATCAATCACTTGTAGATAAACAATATTATATCAAACATTCATACAGTCTTAACGAGGAGATAACATCCATCGATTTTTCTGAGCACAAATCACAATATTCCTCCTCCATTCTTGTGCAACAAAAAGCATTAAATCAGTATATGAAGATGATATGAAATATGTTATGGTATGAGATACGTGATAAATTGACATGTTTATGATATGATATATTGTGATGCGATATGTTATGGTATGATAGACATATGATGAAAAATGGAATGGTATGATATGATACACTTATGTAATTTGAATGATATGATATGATTGACATGCAAAACGACGAACTAGCATGAAATACAACCCCAGCGTACACATGAAAGATATGATAAGTGATATGAAAAATGATATGAAATGTACAGAATGCTAGCAGGGTTGTATTAAAGGATAATGAAAATGGGGACTTCATGCATTATTGTGTGCTCATGTGTTGGGGGATACCCTTTACCCTTCATGATAGTACGGACGCGTTCGTTACGAGGCAGGAATACAATCATTATGGTTATCATAATGTTGTAATGACCGAGCAGGAATACGATCATTATGTTTATCATAATGCTGCGACGGTCAAGCAGGGGTATGATCATTATGGTTAACCTAATACTGCCGTGACGATTACTAGTTCTAACGGGTGTCTGACCTAAAAAGCTCCTGGAGTATGCTCGCTTGACAAGGAAGGTGGTCCAGCGGTGCTCGTTGTGTGTAGAGTATATGGTACACATCCAAATTACCCATTAGGACAGTACCACAGGAAAATGGATTCTTGCATTGAACCCAATAGTGGAGTCACTTATGGAGTATTTCTTTAAATACTCAAACCATATGCTACTACATTTTTGAGGTTAAGGTAAGACATTCCTGTACGGTTGATGACGACATTGCAACTCAAGATCATGACACATGCATATGGTAGTCGTATTTATTTTCTTAGACTTAGTTTAGAATAGAGATGTTTTTTTTTAAACGTCTATTTATTTTATTTAACCTTTTGTTGTGTCATTTTTAAATATGTTTTCAAAACAAGTGTGTTTTAAGCTCGAAGGTTACGTTTTATGAAAGTTTAAATGAAGTATTTCTGCATTTATATGTATACCGTATCAACTTTAAATTAAGTAGAAAATTTATGGTCGTTACATTCTTAGGTTCTTAAACCTTAATTAAAAAAATCTCCCAACCATTTTCTATCCTATCTTCTTTCAAAAGATTTATTTAAAATAATCCTTTAAAGTATAATGAATAATTTTTTGAAGCAAAAATCACCTAACTGCCCAAATATAAACGAAATCGATAGTTTTTGAATTCATAAATCATACCTTCGATTTATAATCGATTTAGGCGAAAACAATAACGTTTTGAGCAATTTTTACTAAAGGATGCTGGACCAAAAAATGCCCTACACTTGTCGTATTTGAAGATTGGAATCGGTTTTCTTTACTTTTTTCCAAGAAACCGCAAGCCCTTTCTTCCCTATCATTTCCTTCTTTTATTTTTCCCTCTTAACTTCTAGAATGGTAACCCATTAATTATTTATTTAGGTTCAACATGTAAAATTACTAAAATACCCCTGGATCTTTGACCATTTCACTTTTCCTTTTTTATTATTTTATTTTTATGTTTTTTCATGAGTCTTGGACATATTTTAAGAGCTTTTCTCTTCTACTGCATCATAAAATTCATCCATTTGAAAAATGAAGGAAAAATTACGAACGCTCGTACTTTCGTAGCGTGAGTGTTACATCTAACATGTAAATTTTTGAGAGCATGATAAAGAGCCTTAGCCTTATAGTTACTACACCTTGGTCCATGATCTAACGTTTGGTGTTTGGTGTCAGTGAGGTAGTATGGGTTGACTAGTACTACATGGGGACAATTAGGGAACAACTCTTAATTGTGAACTTAACTCAATTGATAAGGTCTACTTATTATAGAGAGATTTGTTGTCACCATCTATGACCATTAACATAATAAACAATACTATTGTGGGAGCATTAAGGATTGTACTTAATGGCAAGTCCATTAGGTATTATTGTGAGAGCCATAAATAATAACAAACTTGTTAGGTACTATTGAGGGAGCACCAATAATGTCTCAGACATTATGGAGCCTACTGAAATGGAAAAGATTAGGGTTTTAAAGACTTAATGCTCAATAGTAGGCATTACATGAACCGATATCATAAAAATATCCAATTCTAACCGTTGGGATATAGAGCATGCTCCTAAGATATATATAGTAGATATTTATATATAGTAGGTAGTATATCTATTAAAACTATAATTGAAACTATATATATATATCCTTTAGACAAAGATTTAAAAGGTGCTTTGTGCATTTTTTGTATTCTCCCTTACTCTACATACATGAAGTTATCAATATAAATCTTTAGCTAATATTCTTCTTTGCATTTCTTCTCTCTTATTTTTTTGTGTTCATTTAGATCGAGTATGTGCATTATCGTACGATCCTAACCATTGGTACAAGATGAAATTCAGCACGATCGGTGAACATGAAAAAGATTAGAATGGAGAAATTTGATGGATCTAATATGATGCATATTAAAAACCTTCCACTGTTCACGTACTTTAATAAATTATTTTGGAAAGCAATAAAAGCATGCAACTAATATGTGGACTAATAAATGAGGATACAGTCCAATACTGTCGATTCAACATAAATGAGGGTTGAGTAGGTGGTAGTTATAATTAAACCTTCCACTTTAAAAAATAAAAAATAAAAAAAGCTGTATGCAAAAGGAACCAACATAGAACATTAGAGAAATGTTTAATGTGAACGTAGGCAGTAGAAGTAGGTGCTATGAGAGACTAATAATTCATTGGATTTTTTTTTTTTTGAAGTATAATGAAAATATTGATTATTTTCTCTTGATTTTGTTTATATGTGAAAATGTTGAGGTTGACAAGGAGGGACATAAAAGTAATATCCTCGTCTATATAACAAAGAGACATTTGTGTGGTAAGGCAACATTTGGAGAGTGAAAATGTGGAGACTTAAGCTGGGAGAAGGAGCAAACGATCCATACTTATTCAGCTCCAATAACTTCGTGGGAAGACAAACGTGGGACTTCGAGGTTGATGAAGGCACCCCGGAAGAGCGAGCTGAAGTGGAAGAAGCCCGCCAAATTAAGTTTTAAATCTTTTTTGATCGTATTTTACTTTCCTAAGTTTAAATCTACATGGGAATAACTACACTATTTAACATTAGTGTGAATTTACATGCATGGATTTCAAGGAGAGTTTGAATAGCTGAAGTTCAAATTTATTGGGCCTCCTCCATCTTCCTACCCTCTGCATATTCCTTCCGCAACACAACTTCGTAACTTAAGATTCCGCATCGGTTGGAGAGGAGAATGAAACAATCTTTATAAGAGTGTGAAAACCTCTTACTAGTAGACGCGTTTTAAAAACTTTGAGGGAAGACCCTAAAAGAAAAGCTCAAAGAAAACAATATCTAGTGGTAGAGTTGAATTGTTACAAATGGTGTCAGAGTCAGGCACGAGGCGATGTATCAGTGAGGAGGTTGAGTCCCATAGGGGATGGACACGTTTTAAAAACTTTGAAAAGAATCTCGAAAAAGAAAGCTAAAAAAAGACAATATTTACTAGCCGTAGTTTGGCCAATAACCCCTTCTTCTTCGTCTTCTTATGATTTCGTTAAAAGAAACAAATGCTAGTAGGTTGGAAATGAAGTTATAATAAGTTATTGAATATCATGAGAATGCAGGTTCTAAGAGAGAGAAATTTCAAACAAACAATTCCAATAGTGAAAGTGGAGGAAGGAAGAGATGTGCAGGAGAAAATACCAATAATTAATAAGGAAACAGCGAGCATTGCACTGAGAAGAGCCACCAAGTTCTTTGCAGCCTTACAAAGCCACCATGGCCACTGGCCTGCCGAAAACTCGGCCCTATGTTTTACTTCCCTCCACTGGTACTCTTCCTTTTTGTATTCATTTTATGTTACATGATTCTACCACATTATTACCCTTTTCTTTTCAGGTATTTTCATTGTATATTACGGGACATCTTGGTGTCATATTCTCACAACACCACCGAAACGAAATCCTTCGTTATTCATATTGCCATCAGAATGGAGATGGTGGGTGGGGATTGCACATTCAGGGACAAAGTTGTATGCTTTGCACTGTTTTTAACTATCTTCAACTCCGTTTGTTGGGGGAAGAACCCGACAAGGATGAGTGTTTTAGAGCTCGAAAATGGATTCTAGATCACGGAGGTGCTATTTATATCCCTTCCTGGGGAAAGATTTGGCTCTCGGTCAGAACTATATATATGCGTCTATACTATTTTATTATATTTGAAACGGCGTGACTCAAATTTAACCAACTAAACTTGTAATTTTACTATGTAGATTCTCGGAGTCTACCAGTGGGAGGGAGCAAATCCTATGCCTCCCGAGTTTTGGCTGTTAGGGAAATTACTTCCTTCCATTCCTCGAACTTTGTTTTGCTATTCGAGATTGACCCTTCTTCCCATGTCGTATTTATTTGGGAAGCGATTCGTTGGACCACTCACCCCTCTCATTCTTCAATTACGCCAAGAAATCTATACTCAATCTTACAATAACATCAAATGGAGTCCAACACGCCATTATTGTGCAAAGGTATGTTCCTAAATCATTCGATCATCCTACAAAAATGCATTAGTAAAGAGATTATACAATTTCTACCCACAAATCAATATTCATCCTTTCAATTGATCATTTCCATTTTAGATACGGTATGAGACTTGATTATTTTGATTGAATTTGATATGATGCTGCAGGAAGACAAATGTTTTGAACGTTCATTATTTCAAAAGCTTGCATGGGATGCTCTTCAATACTTTGGAGAACCCATTCTTAATAGTTGGGCCTTTAAAACAATAAGAAATAGAGCCCTTCAAGTAGCTAAATGTCATATTGATTACGAAGATCATAATAGTCATTACATTACAATTGGATGCGTGGAAAAGGTTAATTTCGTACTTCATTTTTCTTTTATTATGATCATTATAGATAATAATCTTATATTAATAAATATAATTGAGCTAATATGGTAGAGGGGTATTGAACGTGCAGCCATTGTTCACACTTGCTTGTTGGGTCGATGATCCTAATGGGGAAGCTTACAAGAAACATCTTGCTAGAATCAAAGATTACTTATGGGTTGGTGAAGATGGAATGAAGATGCAAGTAAGTATTACCCATTATTAAATACTTCGCTAATTGTAACTAAATAAATAAATAAAGTTTATCTTTCGTATTAAAAGATGAATTTCCATCCCACATTCAAATAGAATAATAAAAGAAATGTATAAAGGACTGACATATACATATATGAGCAGAGTTACGGTAGTCAATCATGGGATGTTGCTTTTGCCATTCAAGCAATGCTTGCCACAAATCTCCACCATGAAAATTGGGAGACACTTAAAAAAGGGCATGATTTCATTAAACAATCCCAGGTACTAAAATTCATTAATTTGAGTAAATATTTGTTTATATTATTTTAATGTATATTCATATAAAGGTTAGAGAAAATCCTTCTGGCGATTTTCGAAGTATGTATCGTCACATATCAAAAGGAAGTTGGCCATTCTCTGATCAAGATCATGGATGGCAAATTTCTGACTGTACTGCAGAAAATTTACTGGTATTTTATTTGGTTTTCATAGTTTTCAAAAAAGATATTAAATTACTAAACTCTCATATATATATATATATAAATGACGTGTCAGTGTTGTTTGAGATTTTCGACAATGCCTTCCAACATCGTAGGAGATCCAATGGAACCACAATGGTTTTTTGAAGCTGTGAATGTCATACTATCCCTCCAAGTAATTTCGAATTTGAGTTAGAATCCTCTTTTTCTTGTCAACTTAGGGATGAATTGCTGAACTTTGTTGTGAAATAAATAGGCAAAAAATGGTGGAGTCCCAGCTTGGGAGCCTACCGGAGTTGTACCGTCGTGGTTTGAGGTAGCTGAAGCCTTATTCCAAATATAACTATTTTGTGAAGCACTACTTAAATACATAATAAATCATCCCAACTAATTAATATAATTATTTTTTAGCTATTGAATCCGGTGGAATTCTTAGAATACACGGTATTGGAGCTCGAGTAAGTAGACAATTTAAGAATATTACTTGAAAAATATTACATATGGATAAATGACATTGAACTGATTATTCTTTGTTTTGTTTTGGTAAAATTAGATACGTAGAATGCACGTCATCGTCGATACAAGCACTTGTTCTGTTTACGAAACTATTTCCAAATCACAGAAAGAAAAAGATAGAAACGTTTCTAAGTAAAGCAGAGAAATATATTGAAGAAACGCAGAAAGAGGATGGATCGTGGTATGGTAATTGGGGAATTTGTCACATTTATGCAACATACTTTGCTATAAAAGGACTGGTGGCCACTGGAAACACATACCATAACTCCTCAACCATACGAAGAGGTGTGGAGTTTCTTCTTAAAATTCAATGTTCGGACGGTGGGTGGGGAGAGAGTCACCTTTCATGTACACAAAAGAAATACATTCCTCTTCCACGGAATTCTTCCAATCTTGTTCAAACTTCCTTTGCTTTAATGGCTTTGATCCATTCTCACCAGGTTTGTTTCTCTTTTACTTCAATTATTATAACTACGTAAAGCTTTTATTTATATACCATAGAGAAATGACGTATGTATGTAGGAAAAGAGAGACCCAACTCCTCTTCACCGTGCAGCAAAGCTATTGATTAATTCTCAACTAGAGGATGGTGATTACCCTCAACAGGTAGGCTATTATAATGTGTGTTTTGGTTAAACTATAACTTTTGGGATATAAAAAAGAGGGTATTTGTATGCAGGAGATAGGTGGAGTATTTATGAACACATGCATGCTACACTATGGACTGTATAGGAACGTATTCCCATTGTGGGCACTTGCAGAGTTTTGTAATACGGTTTTATTGCCATAGTTTCAACCAAATTTACGTAACATGCTTTCAGCTTTTTTCCATTACATCTCCATATACTATTATATGTCATTCGCTACTCGAAACTAAGGGCGAGACCAACCGTTTTATACAATGAAAGCTTGTAATAAGAGATAAACAATGTTCATGTAGTATATGAAATTTCTTAAAGAGAATTTTATGGGGTACAAAATGTATGATGTAGCTATGCATTACTATACGGATTTCTAAACGCCCCAGGTCACTTCTCTGTGGCTTCATGACTCCCATGCACCCTCTTGTCTAGATTAGCGACATCATTCACTTAAAAAAATGTAGAAAGAGATGATTATAAGAATACTCTATAATCAACCTACTTGTAGGCTCTTTCAAGTCCTTAACCTAGTAAGTATCTATGGCCTTTCCTTTGGGTTCTAGGAAGTACATACTAAGTCCTAAATCATTATTTTATACAATTTAGGTGGCTTATGTTACTTATGCAATCAATGATTAGTGTTCTAAGTTGAAGTACGACCTCATAAGTAAAACCGAGGGGTCAATAGGGTTGGATCTGAATTGGTAAAGCTCTCTAAACATCATTCGTAGAGAGTAGCTAACAACCCTTCCACGGGACCATACCACCAATAAAATTTGGGGGTTGCGATCCCTTGTGTGTCGGTCAGCTACGAGGTCAACTTATGTAGTCCACGCTCTACAGCTCAAGGACGGATTTACGACTCAGAGGTCTTGTTTAGAAGACCCTTAGTTATCTCCACTAGGTCGGGCATGAGTCACACTACCCTGTCCAACTAAGCCTAGCTCGATTGTAACAACAACAAAAATAATAATAATAATAAAATAAAAAGAAAAAAAATGGTTGTAACATTCCTCAATCCTGCACTCATAAAACTTCCTCCTCATTCCTCCAAAAAAAAAAAAAAAAAAAAAAAAAAAAAAAAAAAAAAAAAAAAAAAAAAAAAAAAAAAAAAAAAAAAAAAAAAAAAAAAAAAAAAAAAAAAAAAAAAAAAAAAAAAAAAAAAAAAAAAAAAAAAAAAAAAAAAAAAAAAAAAAAAAAAAAAAAAAAAAAAAAAAAAAAAAAAAAAAAAAAAAAAAAAAAAAAAAAAAAAAAAAAAATCAAATTTCTTGTACATACCACAAAAGTTTTCCTCACATCTTAACAATTATACAACAGCATCATCGTAGAAATTCTCCATGAGTTTGGGTTAATAATGGAAGGATTGTCTTGAAGAAGAGATCGTCACAGTTGAAGCACCACGGTACAAGTGGAAAATAATTCAAGGAACAAAGGCAAGCTAGTTCAGAAGTAGATAGAAACTGTGAATAAGGTCAACCAAGTAAGTGATCTTACAATAAGCTCGGTTGAAAGACTTGTCTTATATATGATGACACGTGCCTAGTGGTGTCATTTATGCTTTATATGTTGATGTTTGATATTATGATGACGTTATTTGATGATGATATAATGACAATGACATAATGATAAGGATGTATGATATTTAATGACATTATTTGATGAAGATATGATGATGATATTATGATGATGTTGTATGATGATGACATGAGGATGATGTATGATGTTATAATGACGTACATGATGATGACGACGACATAATGATGATGATGTATGTTAATATGATGATGAGATGGTTTAGCATGATATTATTCCATATCAAGATGACGTGCATGTATTGAATGTCATGATGCATTATGACTATGATTTATTTTTCTAAAGATACAACCCTAGTTGAACTTAATGATGATGAGCGTATGAAGACCAACACCTACATGTTACTTAGAGTAATATATGAATGGTGTATAGGGTTGTGTTACGAAAATGATTTAAAGATGAAAACCATAGGGACCTTATGCATTTTGTATATATATACATTGGGATACTTCCCCATTTATGATGATGAGTATGAATGCGTACACTATGATAATGATGATCATACCTCACATGACACTCAAGGATCTGCTGACCTCTAGACGTTGCTACGGTTAACTAGCTCAATTATGATGAGTTCAAGGGGTGCGAAACGCCAAGAGATCCACGCTTGCATGTGTGGTTCGTGTGTAGGTCCCTAAATCATGAGTTTTTTGTGTTTGCAATACTGAAACCACCTTTTTCTATTACACTGTACTCCTTTGTTTTTCTTTTCTCTTCTCTTGCTTACTCTCACTCTACAGGGAAGTGATTAGGTATTTATACCTTTTCTATTACTAATAATAGGGTGAGAGAAACTCTCATAACCCCTACCGTCATTGACCGAAGAATTCTAGGCCTTTTTCTTTCAACCGGCTTTTAGAAATTAGTTTTCCTTAACATAACAAATTAACTGACATTAGGTTTATTTAAAACAAAAACTATCTATCCTTCCGCATTTAAGTTTATTCCAACAGATTCTTACCTTAGTTCAACAATCTCAAGAACATGTTGGTTGAGGAGGTAGTTGGTCATGTTAAGTACGTGAGTAGATAGTTCGTGGCTACGACGACAAATAGAAGAAGAAGCCTATCTTACTCACACACCAGGAATGACACACATGAAAGAGAAAATAAAGATATGGTTGGTTCTTCTTTTTCAAGTACGAAAGAACACGACAACCACAACAGGAAAATTAGAGGTAACCGCGACAACCACAACAGGAAAATTAGAGGTAACCGCGACAACCACAACAGGGAAATTAGAGGTTGTAGTCGTAGCAGAGGAAGTCGTGAAAATACCTAAAAAATTCATGATGATGCCAACCTCTAGAAGGATAAGAGCATTACCAAGTGTTATGCTTGTGAAAAATACTGGCATTATACGGCAAACTGCTGCAACAAGGAGCACATCGAGGAGGCAAACCTCACATTTACACAGATGATGAAGAACTCGATGTTGGCTGAGAAACCCCCCCCCACCTTTCAATGCTCAATCAAGAAAAAGTTATGACAAACCTCATCACAAATGGAGAAGGAAAAGTGGAGATTAATATGTGGTACCCAGAAAACGAAACGAGCAACAACATGGTCGAAGATCGAGCAAAGCTCAAGAACTTGATGAGAAGTTCAATGAAAAACTAAAGCTTTGTGACAGATCGATTATATAGATCCAAGGCAAATGATCCATGTTGTTCGGATGTGTAATACCGATTGGTTAAAGGAATAAATAATGATATTAATAGCAAAAAAAACATGTTTCGTTGCAGCTCCGTACGCTGCTTGCCGTTGAAAAGTACAAACGAGTCAGATGGGGAAAGACAACACTGACCCGCATGGTTTCGAGGCCATCTTTGAAGAAGAGAGGGATGTGGGTCGATTGCATGAAAGGGTTAATATGATCAGGGTTGTGGAAGAAGAGGCTATCGGAGTGAGACTGAAACCCACATTCGCCGGAGAAAGCTCATACCTAATCCAAAACTCAAAATCTCGTTTTCGATGAAGAGGGATGTTGGTAAGGTGTGAAAACTTACCTCTTGTGTACGTGCAGTCGTCGGTGGTCCCTTTTGCGGTGTGGGTTGGTGTAACTATTCAAATTTATCATTTTTGCCTTTGGTTAAGATTTATTTGTATTTCAATGTTATGCTATGCATTTATTCTCGCCATAAAATGTTTGATTTTGAATAAGAAAGTTATTGAAATGTTATGAAACCTTTTATATTCTATATTCAACCCTTCTCTTTCCTTGAAAACGACTTTTGGTCTCCAAACTTGTTTCTGTTCTTTAGGGTGTATGAAATATCGGGAAAATCAAAGTGTTAGAGGGGAAAATCATGTGGGTTGGTTCGTTGGGTTTTCTTTTTCGGTGAGTTCTCGAAATCAATTGTGTTGCTGTTTTGGAGGAAGAATCGAGTGAAAGTTAGCGTCGATGTCAGAATCGCTGCGTCGAAGAAGGCAGGCAAACCGTAGGAAGTGAAGGAGGAGGACGCCATGTGGCCGTCGTCATAAACGGAGGAGATTGTGTCGTCGGTAGCAGCAGCACATTAGATTAGGGTTTTCGTGAGGGTTCGGGTGAAGGAGACGCAGAGTTGGGTCGGGTTTCGGCCTCTAAACCAGCCCATGGACGAACGCGGGCCCTATGCATTTCGGCCCAATATGAACGCGCGCCCGCAACCTCGATCTTGGCTCCGCACGCGTGCTCTCGGCTCGGCTTAACGTGTATGGCTGCTCGACTCCGTCAAATCCTGCGGCTTGGCTCGACAACTTAGTTGGTTGGCTCGGCAACTCGGATTATCGGCTCAGTATCACTATAATATATCAATTCCAAGGTTTTCAGTCATTCCAAAGTCGTTTCTGCCCTTCCTTTTACCATCTGAGGTCAGTATAGTTCCTAACCGTTAAAGATAGATTGTATTGGGAGTTTATTTTGTTAAATAGCATGAGATTGAGCTAGGGTATGTTACGAAAGGTTCCTAAGTTTTTATGTGATTATTATAGGACGTATTTGACCGTTGGAATTAGCTGGTTGTGAGTGACATCGGCCAAGGCCATCGAAGTAAGTGACCTTACTAATGGAGTTAACTTACTACGTATTGTATGATGGTGCGTGCCCTGTGGCCCCTACATACACCATATTTATTGTGATGACTATATGATGTATGAATTATGTGACTGTTTACGCTATGAAAAGCTATAAAGCATGTTGACTATTAATTATTTATGCTATGAAAGATGGTTGATTTGCTAGTATTATATATCAGGAAAAATGTTGATCAATATCATGGATACACGTAGTATATCGAGTCATGTCATGAAAGGTTTATGGAACTGGAATATATTTTCATGTTATGTAACATGTCATGTAATGTAAGAAACGTATATGTGATATTAGCAATGCTTATGTGATGTCATGTTAGATATGTTAAGAGATCTCATGCATATATGCATATCACTTGCATCGGGATACTTCCCTTTTATGTTATGGAAGAATGAAATACAATATTTATGTTCGCCATGATATTTGTGGGCTCTTTTCTGTTCTGTTGTGTCCGGCGACGTATAATACGTTGTGCTCAACCAAGCCAGACCCAGGGGGTACGTATACGAGCCCGCCTGGTGGGTCCATGTACGCGTACATGGGCCGTGTGTGAAAAAGTACCACATATCCAACCCTACCTGGAATGGAAAAGCGCCCAAGACCATGTAAAATTTATGAAAAGTTAGGTCCCGCTCATATGTTGCATGTGTTTTCATTTCTAACCCCAACAGTGGGTGACTTACTGAGTAATTTTTTAAATACTCAAGGCAAGTGCTACCTACATTTTTCAGGTAAAGGCAAGACGTCAATGTACTGTTGACGGCGAAGCTGAGGATACCATGGTGGAGAAGAAATATTTTTAGGAGTTTACCTTTATTTGACTATTTTAAGCTAAAATATTGAATATTGTTTTATTTAGATTTATTTTAAATTAAGTTACTTCTAACTATTTTAAGTTAAAAGCATTCAATATTGTTTTATTTAGATTTATTTGATAGTTAAAGCATTCAATATGGTTTTATTTAGATTTATTGGACTGTTTTAAGTTAAAGTATTGAATATTGTTTTATTTAGATTTATTTTAAAAGTTTTTAGAGATGGGATATTTTTAGGAGTTTATATTTGACTGTTTTAAGTTAAAGCATTGAATATTGTTTTATTTAGATTTATTTTAAATTAAGTTAGGTTCGTTTTTGGAGAGGGAATATTTGTAGGAGTTTACGTTTATTTCGATTGTTTTAAGTTAAGGATTTAATATTGTTTTATTTAGATTTATTTTGAATTCAGTTATGAAGTTTTATTTTCCGAGATAGGTTTGTTTTTGGATTTATGAATTTTTATGAAAGACTTTGTTGTGTTTTCCAAGGTTATTTATGATGAGCTTCCGCATAATGAATTATGTATGCATGTGTGACGTTGCTAATTAGGTTTAGAAAATTATGGGCGTTACAGTTGGTGTTTTTGATGTTGAGTTTGTGGGATTGGTCTCACTGAAAAAACTTACGAATTCTCTCTCTCACATATTTCTCCTTGATTTTATTTTCGGAGATAAGTTTGTTTTTGGATTTATGAATTTTTATGAAAGATTTTGTTGTGTTTTATTAGGGGCGTTACAATTGGTGTTTCTGATGCCGGGTTTGTGGGATTGGTCTCACTGAAAAACTTACGAGACGTCGCTAATTAGGTTTAGAAAATTAGGGGCGTTACAGTTGGGGTTTTTGATGTCGGGTTTGTGGGATTGGTCTCACTGAAAAACTTGCGAGACGTCACTAATTAGGTTTAGAAAATTAGGGGGGCGTTACAGTTCTAAAAAAGATCTCCACAATGGTATTTTATATTGTCCACTTTAAACATAAGTGCTCATGGCTTTGTTTTGGACTTTCCCAAAAGGTCTCATACTAATGGAGATAGTATTTCTCACTAATAAACCCATGATCTTCTACTAAATTAACCAATGTGGGACTCACTCCCAATAATCTTCTACAATCCTCCCCTCGAACAAAGTACACTATAATCCTCCCCTTGAGGCTTATGGAGCTCTCGAATAGCCTCCTTCGAACAAAGTACACTATAAGCCTCCCTTGAGGCTTATGGAGCTCTCGAATAACCTCCCCTTAATCGAACAAAGTACACCCTTTGTTCGACACTTTATTCACTTTTTGATTATACCTTCGAGTCTCACAATTCTTTGTTCGATATTTGAGGATTGTATTGATTGCTAGGTTTAGGGCATGACTCTGATACCATGTTAGGAATCACGGATCTCCACAATGGTATGATATTATCCACTTTGAGCATAAGCTCTCATGGCCTTGCTTTGGGCTTCCCCAAAAAACCTCGTAAGGTATGCTGGAAACGTTCTGATCTTGATCATCATAAAACCGTCAGTCTCAATTCATTCATACATGCTCAAGCAAGGATATAAAACATTTAATCACCGGAAGTATAATTCTCAATCTACATTTAGGAAGAACAGTGTTACTTACTTAAAATTTGAGTTATTTCAAACGGACTCTACGTTAAAATAGTTTGGGATGAATTATAAAAAGTTTGAAATAGTTATATACGGTTATTATAAAATATTATATTTGACAAAAGCAATCTAGTTATCGAAAATCTCGAAACAGAAGCATGCAGCTAATTTGTGGGCTAATAATGGAGGGTCATAGTCGAGTAGAGTTGATTCAAGTAAAATGAGTTGAATGTATTAGGGGGTGGGTGGTAGATATAACTAAACCTTCCACTTTAATGTGTTGGACATTGAATTTATTAGGACATTGATTTGATGGATGTGTTGGACATTAAATTTATTAGGGCGTGGGTGGTAGATATAACCAAACCTTCCACTTCAACAAGTAAAACAAAAAGGAAAAAAATAATACTCCATAAATACATCTCCATAAAAATTATAGTCGGAACATACAAATTTGATCAATTATACAAAATTACAATGTCATAAATACTTTTGAAAAAACTCATCTATACAATTGTGTATATATAGGTAGAAGAAATTTGTATGGAAAGGTATAATTGTGAGAGTGAAAATGTGGAGACTCAAGTTGGGAGAAGGAGCAAATGACCCGTACTTGTTCAGCTCCAACAATTTTGTGGGAAGACAAACGTGGGATTTCGAGCCCCATGAAGGCACTCCGGAAGAGCGAGCTGAAGTGGAAGAAGCCCGCCAAAACTATTACCATAATCGTTTTAAAGTTCCATGCAGCAGTGACCTCTTTTGGAAATTTCAGGTTCTCTTTAATTATTATATAAATCATTTCAAATATCTATTTATTTTATGTTTCTAACTTTAATCATCCGATCGTACTTTCCTAGATTGAAATCTAAATACGAATCCAACGGGAAATTACTTTCGTAGTTACAAATTTCACTCAATTATATATACATAAAAGTTCAAATATAATTGGTTTGTTGAAGCTTGCGAATGAAGATTTACTCAAAATTTTCATGGTTAGAATGAAGATTTACTTTAATTATAAGAATGAATTTGTAAGTAATCTAATTAGAACAAATTACACACATGTATTTTATCTAATCAACTTTATAGTAAATATGGATTTAAATACGTGTTTGGTTGGAACAAATGTCCATTACTTTCAATTAATTTATATAGAAATGGAATTATAACAAGTTATTGAATGCATCCTCCATCATTTTGATGCAGTTTCTAAGAGACCGAAATTTCAAGCAAACAATTCCAATAGCGAAAGTGGAGGAAGGAATAGATGGGGACGAGAAAGTAGCAATAATTAATAAGGAAACAGCGAGCAATGCACTGAGAAGAGCCACTCTGTTCTTTGCAGCCTTACAAAGCCACCATGGCCACTGGCCTGCTGAAAACTCGGGCCCTATGTTTTACTTCCCTCCACTGGTACTCTTCCTTTTTGTATTCATTTTATGTTACATGATTCTACCACATTATTACCCTTTTCTTTTCAGGTATTTTCATTGTATATTACGGGACATCTTGGTGTCATATTCTCACAACACCACCGAAACGAAATCCTTCGTTATTCATATTGCCATCAGAATGAAGATGGTGGGTGGGGATTGCACATTCAGGGACAAAGTTGTATGCTTTGCACTGTTTTTAACTATCTTCAACTCCGTTTGTTGGGGGAACAACCCGACAAGGATGAGTGTTTTAGAGCTCGAAAATGGATTCTAGATCACGGAGGTGCTATTTATATCCCTTCCTGGGGAAAGATTTGGCTCTCGGTTAGTACTATATATGTGCGTCTATACTATTTTATTATATTTGAAACGGCGTGACTCAAATTTAACCAACTAAACTTGTAATTTTACTATCTAGATTCTCGGAGTCTACCAGTGGGAGGGAGCAAATCCTATGCCTCCCGAGTTTTGGCTGTTAGGAAAATTACTTCCTTTCATTCCTCAAAGTTTGTTTTGCTATTCGAGAATGACACTTCTTCCCATGTCGTATTTATTTGGGAAGCGATTCGTTGGACCACTCACCCCTCTCATTCTTCAATTACGCCAAGAAATCTATACTCAATCTTACAATAACATCAAATGGAGTCCAACACGCCATTATTGTGCAAAGGTACGTTCCTAAATCATTCGATCATCCCTACAAAAATGCATTAGTAAAGAGATTATACAATTTCTACCCACAAATCAATATTCATCCTTTCAATTGATCATTTCCATTTTAGATACGGTATGAGACTTGATTATTTTGATTGAATTTGATATGATGATGCAGGAAGACAAATGTTTTGAACGTTCATTATTTCAGAAGCTTGCATGGGATGCTCTTCAATACTTTGGAGAACCCATTCTTAATAGTTGGGCCTTTAAAACAATAAGAAATAGAGCCCTTCAAGTAGCTAAATATCATATTGATTACGAAGATCATAATAGTCATTACATTACGATTGGAGGCGGGGAAAAGGTTAATTTCATACGTCATTTTTCTTTTATTATGATGATTATAGATAATAATCTTATATTAATAAATATAATTTAGCTAATATGGTAGAGGGGTATTGAACATGCAGCCATTGTTCACACTTGCTTGTTGGGTCGATGATCCTAATGGGGAAGCTTACAAGAAACATCTTGCAAGAATCAAAGATTACTTATGGGTTGGTGAAGATGGAATGAAGATGCAAGTAAGTATTACCCATTATTAAATACTTCGCTAACTTATAAATAAATAAATATCATCTTTCATCTTAAACGGCCCATTTTCATCCAGCATTCAAATAGATGCTTTGTGAAACTTTGTTATAAATATACCCAACAAACAATAAAAGAAACATATAAAGGACTAACATATACCACACGAGCAGAGTTTTGGCAGCCAATCATGGGATGTTGCTTTTGCCATTCAAGCCATTCTTGCAACAAATCTACACCATGAATTCTCTGAGACGCTTAAGAGAGGACATGACTTCATTAAACAATCACAGGTATTAAAATTATTTAATTTGAATAAATATTTTTTTATACTATTTTAACGTATACTCATATAAAGGTTAAAGAGAATCCTTCGGGTGATTTTCGAAGTATGTATCGTCACATATCGAAAGGAAGTTGGACATTCTCTAATCGAGATCATGGTTGGCAAGTTTCTGATTGTACGGCAGAAAATTTACTGGTATTTTATTTTGTTTTCATAGTTTTCAAAAAAGATATTAAATTACTAAACTCTCATATATATATATATATAAATGACGTGTCAGTGTTGTTTGAGATTTTCGACAATGCCTTCCAACATCGTAGGAGATCCAATGGAACCACAATGGTTTTTTGAAGCTGTGAATGTCATACTATCCCTCCAAGTAATTTCGAATTTGAGTTAGAATCCTCTTTTTCTTGTCAACTTAGGGATGAATTGCTGAACTTTGTTGTGAAATAAATAGGCAAAAAATGGTGGAGTCCCAGCTTGGGAGCCTACCGGAGTTGTACCGTCGTGGTTTGAGGTAGCTGAAGCCTTATTCCAAATATAACTATTTTGTGAAGCACTACTTAAATACATAATAAATCATCCCAACTAATTAATATAATTATTTTTTAGCTATTGAATCCGGTGGAATTCTTAGAATACACGGTATTGGAGCTCGAGTAAGTAGAAAATTTAAGAATATTACTTGAAAAATATTACATATGGATAAATGACATTGAACTGATTATTCTTTGTTTTGTTTTGGTAAAATTAGATACGTAGAATGCACGTCATCGTCGATACAAGCACTTGTTCTGTTTACCAAACTATTTCCAAATCACAGAAAGAAAGAGATAGAAACGTTTCTAAGTAAAGCTGAGAAATATATTGAAGAAACGCAGAAAGAGGATGGATCGTGGTATGGTAATTGGGGAATTTGTCACATTTATGCAACGTACTTCGCTATAAAAGGACTGGTGGCCACTGGAAACACATACCATAACTCCTCAACCATACGAAGAGGTGTGGAGTTTCTTCTTAAAATTCAATGTTCGGACGGTGGGTGGGGAGAGAGTCACCTTTCATGTACACAAAAGAAATACATTCCTCTTCCACGGAATTCTTCCAATCTTGTTCAAACTTCCTTTGCTTTAATGGCTTTGATCCATTCTCACCAGGTTTGTTTCTCTTTTACTTCAATTATTATAACTACGTAAAGCTTTTATTTATTTACCATAGAGAAATGACGTATGTATGTAGGAAAAGAGAGACCCAACTCCTCTCCACCGTGGAGCAAAGCTTTTGATTAATTCTCAACTAGAGGATGGTGATTACCCTCAACAGGTAGGCTATTATAATGTGTGTTTTGGTTAAACTATAACTTTTGGGATATAAAAAAGAGGGTATTTGTATGACAGGAGATGGGTGGAGTACTTATGAACTCATGCATGGTACACTATGGACTCTACAGAAACGTATTCCCATTATGGGCACTTGCAGAGTATTGTAATATGGTTTCATTGTCATAGTCTCGACCCAAATTTATTTAACATGCTTTCTGCTTTTGTTTCATTACATCTCCATATACTATATATGTCATTCGATACTCGAAACTAAGGGCGAGACCAACCGATTATACAATGAAAGCTTGTAATAAGAGATAGACAATGTTCATGTAGTATATGAAATTTCTTAAGGGAATTTTATGGGGTACAAAATGTATGATGTAGCTATGCATTACTATACGGATTCCTAAACGCCCCAGGTCACGTCTCTGTGGCTTCATGACTCCCATGCACCCTCTTGTCTAGATTAGCCACATCATTCACCTAAAAAAATGTAGAAAGAGAGGATTATAAGAATACTCTATAATCAATCTACTTGTAGACTCTTTTCAAGTCCTTAACCTAGTAAGTATCAATGGCATTTCCTTTGGGTTCTAGGAAGTACATACTAGGTCTTAAATAATCATTATTTTATACAACTTAGGTGGCTTACATTACTTATGCAGTGAATGATCAGTATTCTAAGTTGCGCTACGACCTCATAAGTAAAACTGAGGGGTCAATAGGGTTGGATCTAAATCTGTAAATCTCTCTGAACATCATTCATGGAGGGTAGCTAACAACCCTTCCATAGGACCATATCACGAATAAAATTGGGGGGTTGTGATCCCTTGTGTGCCAATCAACTACTAGGTTAACTTTTGTGGTCCACGCTCCCCAGCTCAGGAATGGATTTGAGACTCAGAGGTCCTATTTAGGAGACCCTTAGTTATCTCCACTAGGTCGGGCACAAGTCACACCACCCTGTCCGACTAAGCCTAGCTAGATTGTAACAATAAATAATAAATAAATAAATTCTAATTAGTGAAGGAAGGATTATCTTTAAGAAGAGACCGTCACAGTTGAAGCACCTCGGTACAAGTGGAAAAGAATTTGAGGGACGATAGCAAGCTAGTTCAGAATTAGATAGAAATTTTGGCTAAGGCCAACCAAATAAGTGGCCTTACAATTGGCTCGGTCTGAAGACTTGTCTTATGTATGACGACATGTGTCTAGTGGTCCTCGCACCTGTCATTTATGCTTTATATGTTGATGTATGATATTATGATGACGTATTTGATGATGATATGATGACGATGGCATAATGACGATGATGTATGATATTATAATGACATTATTTGATGATGATGTATGATATTATGATGATGTTGTATGATGATGACATGATGACGATGTCATAATGAGGATGATGTATGATATTATGATGACATACATGATGATGATATGATGACGACGACATAATGATGCTGATGTATGTTAATATGATGACAGTAAGATTGTATGATGATGAGATGATTTAGCATGATGTTATTCCATATCAAGATGGCGTGCATGTATTGAATGTCATGATGCATTATGATGATAATTTATTTTTCTAAAGACACAACCCTAATTGAAGTTAATGATGATGAGCGTATGAAAACCAACACCTACTTGTTGCTTAGAGTAATATATGAATGGTGTATAGGGTTGTGTCGTGAAGATGATTTAAAGATGAAAACTATAGGGACCTCATACATTTTGTGTGTACATATACATCGGGGTACTTCCCCATTTATGATAATTAGTACGTGTCAACATCACATATAATCATGGCGGTAGTAAAGCCACTTACTTGATTAAGTTAGGCTAGTGTCACCAATTTATCCTTCATAGAAATTTGATTTTGTCTTTTGCATCCAAGTTAACGTGTGTGAACCCATGACATCAATTTCAAGTTCAATTCTCCATCTCTTATCAATTTGGTTGTGCTTGAACGAGCTAGACAGTTTTAAAAAATCTGTTCACAATTAATTTTTGGTAAATTTAAATGGATTCGTTACTTTTTTTTCTCTTAAAAAAATGTTATTGATCATAACGGACAACAATTTAAATGTTTTTTTGCTATCTTTTTCTTCTCTGTTTTGTTTTTTTTATTTTTTTCTTTTCTACCTTTGCAGGAAACTCTGCAGGCCAGACGTCCAGCTAAGCCTAGTTTACGAGGTTCAGGAGTTGAATCTGACAGTTAACTCTCATTCATCCATAGGTGGAGGATTGTATGGAGCAGAACCATTATAATGGGGGTTGTGAAGGGGTTGGGGAGAGATACTTTCGAGAAAAAATGTGAGGGATTGGTGGGGGAGAGAGAGGTATGGGTTACTATATTTTTTTATTATATATTTTAAACGAAATCCCTTTTTTTTATCACTTTTTTTTTTGGCTATTACAATGAAGCTGGGCAAAGAACTCAATATGGGGCTTGGGTTTTCCTAAAGGATAGTAGTGAGGTGTCAAAATTATTAAACCGCACCTTTGAAAAAGTCCAACCGTGACAGTATTATAATTCGAATCTTACTTTCCTTTATGGTGATTCCTAACATGGTATGAGAGTCAAGTCCTTAACTTAATGATGTCAATAGAATCCTCATGTGTCGAACAAAGAATTTGTAAGCCTCGAAGGTGTAGTCAAAATTGACTCAAGTGTCAAACATAGGGCGTACTTTGTTTGAGGGCTCCAGAGAAGGAGTCAAGCCTTAATTAAGGGGAGGTTGTTCGAGAACTCCAAGGCTCTATGGTGTACTTTGTTTGAGGGAAGGATTGTTGAGGACTATTGGGAGGGAGTTCTACATTGGCTAAGTAAGGCATGATCATAGATCTATAAGTAAGAAACACATCTCCGTTTGTGTTAGGCTTTTGGGGAACCAAAAGTAAAGTCAAGAGAGTTCATGCTCGTGGACAATATCATACTATTGTGGAGGTTCATGGTTCCTAACATGGTATTAGAACCACACTTTGATCCACCACCTCGTACCTAATGTGGGTGGTTTCATAAGAGTTGTCAAGACTAGCATCCGCTCGATAAGTGAGCATCAGCTGAACGTGGATGTAGAGAAGTGAAGTTGTAGGAAGATCAGAGAAGTGTCAAGGCAGCAATCGCCACATAAAGGTGGTGAGTTGAAGAGTTGGCTGAAGTGTGATGCCAACACGGGGATGTGTTACAAGCTCTCAAACATTGTTACTGTAAGGGTTGGTGCCACAATGAGTGAATGTCGTGGTTGGCTTGCGGGCCTCCCGAGTGGTACACTGTTGTGTGCAACTCAGAGAATACGATGAGTGAGGCTAAGGTGGCCAAGTGTGGGTCATGCTCCCCTTATCCTACGCTAGGATAAGTTGAAGCTAGTTAGTTTGTCATGATCTATCTAATGAATCTCAGGTTGAGTCCGAAAAAAAGGCGAGGGAGGTCCAGAAGGGATGGCCCACAACCATAATGCAATTGTTTTGCCCTGCTTATGTTGCGAATCTTTGGAGACCAAGGGAAAGTTTGTCAATAGGAAAGCTCATAAGTAGTGCACAGTTTCAGTATTCATTCTGAAACACGTATTCCCAGCAGGTCGATCAACAATTAGTTTGAAATCGGATTGTCATCCAAGGCAATGCCGAAATTAAGTGAGGGAGAGCATCACAATCTATGTAGTGATTGTTCCCCCAAGTTAGTCATCAAAGATGATAAGTAGTTTGGGAGAATGTCACAACCTAACTATGAAGAGAGTAGTTAAACTAATGATGATGTCAACAGGCATCATATTGAAATGCTAAGAATTTAAAATGGTTGGGATTGCACAACAACGCACACACTCGATCTAGATGAACACAAAGAACAGGATAGAGAAAATGCAAGGAGAACTCTAGCTAAAGGATTTATATTGATGACTTCAAGTATGTACAAGAGAGAATACAAAAAATAAAGAAAGTACATTTTCAAAACTCTGCCCAAGGGGATATATATTGTTTAGCTTACTATATTTAGTTTTACCAAATATAACCATCTACTATATATAACTATTTACCATATATAGTTTTACCCCATATAGCTTTTTACTATACATAGCTATTTACTAAGAATTCTACCACTTGAAGACTGATCCAGTCAACCAAGAATTTCATTTTCAAACGATCGTGAATATCTTCACATTTTATCAACATGTTTGCTGGATTCTTTGCACCCTCTATCTTCTCAAAACACATCACCATCTTCCACTAACCTGTAAGTGAAATGGTATTGCCTTTCGTGTTTTATCTTTAATGATAAACCGGGTTCCTCACCAACTGTATGACACTTTGACTATCTCTAAAAAGAATCTTTTCGTGCTGCTTCTTGCCCAATTCTTCCAGATAGTCAGTCATCCATATCGTCTTCTTTCCAGCTTCAGCTATTGCCACGTACTCAACCTCAGTACAACGCATTTTTGAAGTCTAGACGTCTCATCATCCATGACTTGCTCCCACCTGGTTGTATCCTCCAATTGTAGGGTCTCCTCAAAGGGTTGTGGTTCCCTTTCATTAGCAACAGATAGTGTACTGAAGGTACATATATATCTGGTACTCTGATAGTACTGGATAATCTTCTCAACACCAGTTCAGGTGTCACTTGCTCCACTGCTGATTCCTCTACAACAACCTCAAGAGTTTGTTGAGTATTTGCTACAAGATCACTAGGTGATTTTCTCCGCAACTCAACCTCAACTCCCACTTGCTTTGTTGTCTTGGAACCTTGCTCCACATCTAGTTCCTCAGCAGTAGTCTCAGGAGTTTTTTGAGTATTTGCTACAACATCACTAGGTGAGTTTCCCTGCAACTCAAGCTCAACTCCCACTTGCTTCATGGTCTTGGAACCTTGACCTACATCTGGTTCCTCAGCAGTAGTCTCAAGAGTTTCATGAGTATCTACTACAACATCACTAGGTGAGTTTTCTTACAACTCAAGTTCAACTCTCACTTGCTTCGTCAAACCTTGCTTCACATATGATTCCATTTCCAACCACACTTTCTTCAATTCTCTGGTGGTTCTTGTGAAGCTAACTCGTTTCTGCTTGCCCATAACATAGTTCTCACAACGATCCACATCAACAGATTTCAGACCTTCTAAAACTCCTTTCGCGGCCAGCGTCTTCATTCCTTTCACGCTCATATGTCCAAGTCTATTGTGTCATAGACTTGAATTTGAAGCACTCTCAACAGCAGCTATGTTCATACACCCTGCAGTGGTGTATAAGGTTCCAGATTTTGAGCCACGTGCTACCACTGTAGCACCCTTCATAATCTTCCACGAACTCTTCCCTAACTTTGTTGCATAACCTGTGTTATTCAACTAACCAATAGAGATCAGGTTCTTTTTTAGACCAGGAATATATCTGACATTCTTTCATGTCCACTGATTTCCTGCCGGAGTTTTTATGCAGACATCTTCTTTTTCTTTAATCTCCAAATCTTTGTTGTCGGCAAGATACACCTTCTCGAAATTTCCAGACTTGAAATTCCTGAACAACTCTTTATTTGGAGACGAATGAAAAGATGCACCTGAATCCAAAATCCAGGATTCAATCGAACTGTCCATGCTGAGGATTAGAGCATCCACAATGTCTTCTGCTAAATTTATAGAATCATCATCATCTCCAGATTTATGATTCTGCTTCCTCTTTGGTCTTGTACAACCTGTCCGAAAGTGACCTTTTTCTCCACAATTTCAACACGTTACGTTTTGTCTATTTGGAGATTTTTCTCGGTTCTTTGATTTTGATCGCCCTTTGTTTGGGACCTTCGGTTTACTTCTTCCCCGTTGGTCAACACTGAGAGCACTACCAGATGAATTTCCAATTTCTCATTTGCGAATACTTTCGCTTAGAACTATATCTCGAATTTCATCAAACTTCAGTTAATCAGATTCTCGGAAATTGTTAATTGCGGCAACAACAGTATCCCACGACTTGGGTAAAGATGACATCAAAATCAATGCTTTAATTTCATCTTCGAAATTAATTTCCACCGAACTCAGTTGACTTACGATCATATTGAATTCATTTATATGATATACAACAGATCCACCTTCAGACATCTGTAGATTGAACAATCTCCGCATCAAATACACTTTGTTCATAGCGACGGTTTTTCGTACATATTCGACAGCGTCTTCAACAGATCTGACGTTGTTTTCTCCTTAATGATATTGAATGTCACATTTCTGAATAGCGTCAATCAGATCAGCCCTAAGGCTTGTCGATCCTTGAGCTTCCACTACTCCGTGGTCATGGTATTCGGCATCACCCCCAACAAGGGTTCGTGAAGACCTTTCTGATACAGATAATCTTCAATATGCATTTTCCAGAAACCGAAATCAGATCCATCGAACTTCTCAATTCCAATCTTTGAACTTTCCATCTTCACAGATCGTGGTGACTTCTGCCTAACTCTGATACCAGTTGTTGGGATCGCACAACAACGCACACACTCGATCTAGATGAACACAAAGAACAAGATAGAGAAAATGCAAGGAGAACTCTGGCTAAAGGATTTATATTGATGACTTCAAGTATGTACAGTAAGAGAGAATACAGAAAGTACATTTTCGAAGCTCTGCCCGATAGAATATATATGGTTTAGCTTATTATATTTAGCTTTACCAGATATAACCATCTACGATATATAACTATTTACCATATATAGCTTTACCCGATATAGTTTTTTACTATACATAACTATATACTATTTATGACAATTTACTTTATATGTAATTTTCCAAATATAGTTTTACTATGTATAACTGTTGACTCAGCTCTAAATAAGCAGCATGCTCCATAACCTAACAAAAATAATGCAACGATCCGATTTAAGGGTCACTACATAAAATGCAAGTGCGGCTACCCTGACTTCGCTTCTATGGTTTTCACAACGACACCATTATCCTACATTGAGGCTTTACTTTTACCTGAAAAGAAGTAGCACATGACTTGAGTATTTAAAAATACTTAAAAATACTCGGTAAGTAGTTCTACTATTGAGTTCAAAAAATGCAATCACATGCAATCATGGTGGGATCTATCTTTTCATAAAATAACTTGGTCTTGGTCTCTACTTTCTAGTTTTGATAGGGTTGGATGCTGAGTACTTCTCACACAACCTTCTATACATGGCCCTTGCACACACACATGGACCCACAAAACGGAATTGTATACATACCTCCAAGCCTGATTACAGGCTAATGCATGCTCGCGCTGTCAAAAGCTAGAGAGAGAAATGAGCACGTATAATATACTTATGATACAAGTCTTACCTTCATTTATTTTCATGCATAGCATTCCTACGAGACATGCATACATATACTGAACAAATTTTTCATGGTTATCATACATGGAATATCAATGCCTCATAGGCATTGTATGAATATGCAACATAATATATGTGGCGTAACATAGGGAGTTTCATGTGTTATATAACATTCATATCATAACAGGGTATAATTCATATCATGTTATAAATCATATATCACACATCATATACCATAGCATCACAAAATATGACACATTCAGGGGCCACAGAGTATGTGCCATCTATATATTATACAAGCCATCTAACCAAGTTCGAGGGCATCTAACAGTAAAACCATTCACTTGGTTAGTCTAAGTTGGAGTCACTATACTTCCTTTAATACTAGCTTGAATCTTCTCTTTGAAATTCAATCCAACCTAAGGATTTCTAGGACATGAGGTTAAGACATAATAAACAACCTAGCTCATCAAACGGAAGCAATTAATTCAAACTTTTAGCTCAAAATAATTTAACGGCTATACAATAACCATATTGACCTCAATCGTCTCAATCATTAAAAATGAAAATGGCTCTAAAATGGTCCAAAATGATAGGAAATGTCTGAAAATGTCAAACCCAAGTCAAATGAAATTGCCATAGCATAGCATGGATTCTTTGACGGACTCTGAATACCTAAAGTGGGATGAAATTGAGCAGTTAAGTTTGTTTGTCATTCAAAGCCAAATGAAATCCTATCCCTTTCATTATATTAGTATATCAACCGCCTGTTCTAGAACTTCTAGTTCCAATCGAATCATATAGATCCGTATTCTCGGTTCCAATTAAGTGTAGTAAAATATGATATTATATAATCTACAATGTTTTTTAGAATTTGGATTAGATATAAAGAGTATTTTTTTTATTTTTCTGTATCTTACTTCAATTTAAATTTTATTAACTTTTAAAAGAGACCAAAATGGATATTTTGAAAGTACAACCAAAATGAACCAAACTTGAGGATACCAACTTGAAAATATTGAAAGTTCGTATATAAACCAAAATGAACCAAAACTTGTTCAGACACCAAAAGAGTATACTCATAATACAAAATGAGAACATAAACTAGGCCAAAAATACTTGATAGAAAGCTTGCATCTAGAAAAAGCACCAAGTACTCTCAATTATAGCCTAGAAGTTTTGAGAACAAGAAAAGAAACAGACCACCAATAGGGATCAAAGGTAGAGTTAATTATGCAATCAGAAGCAAATCTAATGGTTAAGAACGATGTAATAAAGTGGTATTACATAACCAAGTCATGACGCCAGAGAGAAGTGTTAACAAATTTAAGAATGCATAAAGAAGATTAGAAACAAATCCTCTGCATGAGATACCGGCGATGATCTAACCCACGACACAATGATCCGAAGTCCAAGCTCACGTCGTTGTAGTAGCTGAATCCATACTGAAAGAAGAACTTTCCTTCACTATGAAGGGGATTGAAGAAGATAATGTGGAAATTAAGCATTTGGAAATATACACCTCTCTCAACTTAAAACCTTGCCATAATTTGACACTATTGTTGTTACACCAGGATGTATCATATATAAATGGGAACAACAAAAACTATCAACGGTAGTACACAAAAAAATGTTTAAGAGTGTTCTGAGACTCTGCAAGAATGTATATGACCCGGGGAAAACAAAAGCTAATACCCCAAACAATGTTAGAAAGTTGTTGGTTTGATGAAAAAAGATAGGACAGATCCAAGTACCATTCTCTTGCCTCTAAATCTAAAGAACATACAGTGTCAGGTCTCAGGTCTGGACTAAACCAGCCAATGAAAGAGGTGCTTTATCGTCAAGGTTGTCGCTTGGAACGTGGAGAAATTGCAAGAAGTATTTTCTTTCTAGGTCCCTGAAATTAACACATCATCACCAGGGTAACTATAGACACAACAAAATAAAATGTAGAAGTTAAACAAATAAATAAGCGTAGCATTCGTATGTATCGTGTCAATAATAATAATTCAGAAGAACATGAAACGGATAGCTACAGTGAATTTTTAGTTGATGATGAGTAGATTGAAGGGGGGAAAACAGAAAAACTCGGGTAAATGTTAATAGAAAATGTTCACCAAAGCTAGTGACTGAACCACTCCTAGATCTGTTAAGTTTTGTCTAAACAAAATGTTATCATTACTGGGAAATAGTGACTCAACCACACATTGATGTTTAGTAACTTACTTTGAAATTCTCAGAAACTTTGTAAAATATGACCAGTTTGGGAAATAGTCATATTTTTAAAAAACAATAAAAATAGTTTAAAAAACAAGAACTTTCTAATAGGATAATTCTAAAGGAAATTCCTTGAAAAATGCCTCTAGCTATCTAAATTAGATAATAAGTGAAGATGAAAAGGAAAAAATATTTACTTTGATAGACACAAAACCATATTATTTAACATTTAAAAATTTGATACTTAATATAACTTTAATTGTATAGTACAACAAAAGTTGTAGAAAAAACAGCAAGCATAAACAGATTTCAGAATTCCATGTTAAACTAACTTTGCACCCCAACACGACTTTCTAAATCCAAACTAAACAATTTTGCATCCCAAACACAAACTTTCCTAACTTAAACTAAACAAACGCCCCTTAAATTTCACCTAAATTCAATGGTACCCAACACCGCCACCACTTTAAAGGTTTGGATATTTTTCTTCATTCACTTTTCTATAGTTAGTAAAAAACAAAACTATAGTATTTTGGGTTTCATTTTTTAATATTATTGAAAACAGTTAAAAACATAGTGTGTGCCTGATGTGTCCGTGTATATATTTTTACATCGGCATACTGCCATGTCTGTGCTTTATAGCCTACGCCTCTCCCCAATTGTACCTGCATGCCACCCCTGTTGCGGCCATCATTCTTTTGCCCTACTTTCCTTATTTTTTTTGTCTGGTATTTTAGGAATAGATTTGACCGTTAGGAAACATTGTTAGATATGGACCAAAGTTCAGCATTATTTTATAGGCAGGCAATTTTTTTTATTATTTTTCCTTTTTATTTTCAAGTGAGCGCCACCAAGATTAATAACACTTAAAAAATCAAGAAGAAGAAGATTTGCACCAAGCTAACTTTCACAATCGATACCGAGGGTATCAACCTAATAATTAAAATGTTTTTGCAAAACAAAGACGAATTCAAGCCCCAAGAGGATTCCAATAGAGAGGAGGAGGGATGAAAGAGGTTTAGGAGGCATCAAACTTAGAATTCCCAAGTTCATGAAAGTTCAATTCTGAGGAGCTTGTGGATTGGGAAAGGGGAGTTGAACTTGCGTTTATTTGCAATAACATTAGTGATGATAAGAAAGTTATTTTAGCCATCACTAATATCCAAGATTATGAAACTAGGGGCTGGGATAAAATAATGTCTATGAGAAGAAGGTACAACGAAGGTCCCATAGAGTCATGGCTTGAACTCAAACAGCTAATGAGAAAAAGGTTTGTGCCTAGACTCTATCATAGAGAAGTGACTCAAAGCCTCCAAAGGCTTTACCAAAGATCCAATGGTGTGGAGTGCACATATAACACGCTTGGAGATAGATGAGGATATGGAGTCCACAAGAGCAATATTCTTGTATGGACTTTATAAGGACATAGACAACAAGGTATATATATGTATCCTTCTTATGACATTGAGGATCTCCTTAGCATAGCCGTCAAAATTGAGTCACAAATCAAGAAGTCGTCAAGGTACACAATCTTTTATTAAAACTACTTTACCTTAGAGAAGAGAGTTCCACTAGTGAGTCTAAGTTTAAATCTAAAGTTGATAGGAGAAAACCTAAGGGTGAGATTTCCAATGGTTAGGAGAAAGCCGAGACACCTAATAGGCATAAATGTTGGAAGTGTCAAAATGAAAAGAAAAAAGTGTAGGACATGTTGGTAGGGATTGCACTAATAAAAGAAACATGGTCCTTAGGGAGGGAGCTGCGATCGACGATGGAGAGGATGAGAGAGAGGAAGTTAAAAACTTAAATGTAGAAGAAGAAGCCTTAGACACTGATGAAGAGGATCCACTTCAATGACCCTAGTTAATGGAAAAATCTTCAATACCAAAGCTAAGAATAGAACTTGTAGAAAACCAAAGGGAGATTTTTTCACACTAGAGGAGAAGTCAGTTCTACACCATAGAGCATTGCCATAAATAGTGGGAGTTGTACTAATGTGCAGTAAGTTCCACCTTGTAGACAGCTTGAAAACAACCACTAAGCTTCATCCTAAACTTTACAAGTTACAATGGCATGAACATAGTGAGGAGGTTGAAGTTAAAAGGCAAGTCCTAGTCACTTCCTATATGGGCAAGTATTTTTGTAAATTAATTGGTGATGTTGCACCAATGAATGCAGGAATATACTCTTAGGAAGCAATTGCCAATTTAATATAAAAAAATGAGGCATGATTGTTGCCCTTAGGGGTGATCATCAGTCAGTTGGCATTGGTTTTGGACTCAAACCGATGACCACCAACATGTCAATTTTGGAGTGCTTGGGTACACTAACTGACCGATAGTCAGTTGATTTTTATCGTTTTGTGAATTGGAAAACATCACAAAAAAAAAAGAGAGAGAGGAGTACTGAAGGGAGAAGAAAAGAAGAAAGGAGAACGAGAAGAATAGAGAAAGGAGAAGAAAAGAAGAATAAAAGAGAGAGGTGGAGAGAGAGGGAGAATTGGAGAAGAATGGTAAATGGAAAAGACAAAAATAGTGAGAAGTAAAAGGAAAAATTTTAAAAGTTAATTTTTTTTCAATAAATATAACCTGGGAAGACCAGACGATCTAGCCATCCAAGAAGCTGAATGTTGCTGCAGTGCAACCGTGCATACAACCTTTTGGTTTTCTTTTTTTTTTTTTTTTTTTTTTTTTTT
>NW_019272035.1:3343179-3360946 GCF_002738345.1 Cucurbita maxima | reverse complement strand
CCCCCCCCCCCCCCCCTAGTTACCTTAATATGTACACATCCAATCACAAAGGTAAAAAAAATGTTGCTCTACCACCCTTGCCTCCTAATGAAGTGCACATCAACCAATAAGAACTTTGTCAAAGGGCCAGAGTCCGAAGGTAAGGAAGTGGTCAAAGTAAGTTGGTCCCAAGAGAGGGTACAATATTCTATTGTGTGTAAGAATTAAGATCATTATCATTTGACAGTCTTTTAGTGATGTTAATATGGAGGACAAGATGGACCAACCAAAATAAATAAAATCAATAGATACAACTCCAAAAGTCCATATACCAAGACCAAGTTATAATTTAATAAAAGAACAACGATGAGAAATAAAATTCAAGAAATTAACTACTAATTCATCGCACTCCTGTTGGTTAAGCCAAGCAGAGTTGAAACTCCTACGAAGCTGGTTGTCTAAAATATTTTCTCACAACTCATCTCCATGTTTTCAGTTATTTACATTGTTAGATATTTTAAAGTTTGAATTTACCATCCAAGCTTTATTTTATATCTTTCTTTCTTTGAGGACAGTGCCTGTCTCTCATTGAAAAAGCAAAGAAATCAAAGACTCCAAACCTCAATAATAATAGGGAAACATATAAACCCTAGATATAAGATGAGGAACACGAACAAAGAACGTACCATAGGTATTCCAAGCTCTTTGAGATCATTCTCCCCCATTTGCTTCAAGGCAGTCATATCAACCTGCATAATAAATCCAACAAACCCCAGATTGGCAGTAAGATTTGTCACTATTGGACCACCAATACCAATTAAAGTCGATAAATATGAAGTTTTGAACTCCCACTAATACAATTAATTGATTAGGAGATATCTGTATATATGATGGTGAAAACAAAAATTTGAGGTTATATTCACAGATCAAATATCTCATAAATGACTCAACCAGACATATAAAGAAAACCTCATTACTTTTATGGAAGCCATTATGAACATCTTGAGAGAGAGAGAGAGAGCATATGAGTGTTACAAACAGTGAAACTATTGTTGAAGAAGAAGAAATAACTACAACAGCACATCTTTAAGATGTCAGTAAGAAGAGACAACAATATTTCTTCTTTTGAATAGTGGCAAAGAATTATTTCTTAAATCAGATTATAATGTGAGAGGGTAGATAATTTGTAAAGAAAGCTCTGTATTAAATTAACCAGAATCAAAAGAGGACAAATACAAAATCCATAGATTTCTCAAGAGGTCTGAATCTTTCTCTAACACCGGGCAGTATTCACAAACAAAAAGCAATGGTGAAAATAACCTAAGGAAGCTTTTAAGTCAAGTTTCAATGTAGCAAACTCCTTGACATAGAAATTCGTAGGCAACAGTTATCAGTTATCACAGCAGCTCAAGTTCCAACATAGAAAGCTTGCTCCCAATGTATGAAACTAATTCGTAATTTCTTAGTCATATCGCTAAACACCGCTAAGTAAACAAATGAATTGTATAAATAAAGGTAAAATACTAAGAGATGCTTGAATCAGCAAGACATGCAAAACATCGCCCAATAGAAAACTAGAGTTAGGATAACAGATCATAGTAGAACCCTTTACAGGTACAATATCCTTATCTTATGACTCATGCATGCTAAGTGTCACATAAAAGGTAGGAATACGATAGTGGACACCGAAGTTACGAGTTATAACAACTGAAAAATTAAGATAGAAGTTGGCATGTGTTAAAATGAAGCAAAACCAATGATATGTGTAGCTCAAAAAGGGAAATTTTAACATACTTCCTCAGCCTTAAAAAGAATGGAATATTTTCCCAATCCTAGAGACTGCAACAAGCCATCTATACTTTGAAGTTCGTCACCCTGTAAATAACAAAGTCAACAGAAAACAACAAGCTTAAAGTTATCATACTTCATCTGTTAACTTTGGAAACTGAAAAGAAAATAGGAAACTACTTCCAGTAACCGGTCCTACAAAGTTAAAAATATATCTTTCTTTCAATATAAACATTCTTATCCCTCCAAAAAGATAAGTAAAATCCAGTACAAGCAGAACTCCATGAAAAAAGAATGAAAAATTAATGATATCAGGTACTTCATTATCTGTAACTCATAAGAAACTAAGATTAGGAAAACCAAATAATAGGTATAATCTTTTGACTTTGAAAGGTTACTCATTGATATGTTATTTAACCACTTTTATGACTCACTAACTAAATGTTCCTAGGGAGTTATTGATTCAAACTATATAGAAGATAGAACCAACTAAATAGATACTAATGTGGGTACTTGCACTCTTGCATATAACGCCCAATAGCAAGGAAGAATGCCTTAAGTAAAAAAGTTGACCTTGAACATTCTAACCTTCATCAACAAGAAAAATGCAAGATAGGAGAATCACACAAAACAGAGAGGACCCATTCAGAGGAGATGAAATCCACAAGCAAAATTCCCTATACTTATAGTGACAAACACCATAACCCCCAACAAAGAGAGTAACAAAGAAACATCCCTTCATAGGAAGCTCTTCAAATTTACAACCTAATCGTAGAGTCAACTATTCCATTTATTCTTTACAGATGTTCCCACTTACGGCTAACTTTTCCATTACTTACCAACAGGAGGTAGTTCCAAAAAAAAATGAAAAAGAAAAAGAATGCATTAGATAAGTTGTTAAAAACAACTTACCCTTTTTGCCAAAAAAAGAAAAAAAGACATCATCATCTGCAAACTGTAAAGGGAATCTTTATAGTACTTTTTAAACCCCTTTCTTTAGCATCTCCAATTAAATGAAGGGTGAAAAAGGACCACCTTCTAATGATTATCAATGACCAGAAAGTTCTCGTTTTATTGCTTTAGGCGGGGGCAATCCCCCCCTGCCCCTAGGCTATTTCTCCCTCCTTTTTTCCTACAATACACAGTTTCTTAACAAAATAATAATAATAATAATAATAATAAAATTAAAAAACAATTCACATAGTCTTAAGCCTTGAAATTTCTTGTCATTGATAAAAATCGAAAATTATCTCAAACACAACTTTTTACTCACTTATCCCATTGATCCTCAAATCTTTTAACTCTAAAAAGCTACTATAATTCTAACCCAGATAAGCTTTCTTTTCCTAAATCAGTCTTTTTTATTAATGAAAAAACAAATTTCATTGAGGGAAACTGGCAGCCCCACAAGAGGAGCCAAACTAAAACATAAAGGAGCTCCAATCTAACCAAATAAAACTTTTAAAGGATGATACAAAAATTCTTAAACATTGAAACCTAAAAAGAGGCATGAAACATCACAAGGACCAAAACCTGCTCTCCCAGAACCTTCAACCCCAACCCCTCTAAAAATTCTATTGCTTCTCTCGAAGGCCCCACAAAATAGCACAAACTCCCACAAGCCACAAAAAAAACAACCTTATCACAAGAAAAGCAAATGAAGAAGAAACTATCCAACATTGAACTGCATGCTTTTGCAGAGCCAATGAAACGTTTAGCATTAAAAAAAAAAAAAAAAAAAAAAAAAAAATTCCAAACCACCAATTTAATTGATTCAAGGTATATAATCTTATAAAATTCTTTTACAGAAAAACATATAATATATTAACAAAAGAGAGGAATATACAAAAGAAGAGGGTAAAAAAAATCCCTTTTCAATTTTCCAATTAGAAAAGAAAATGCAATCCCCTCTTTCAAGAAGGAAAAGAAAAGATGGAAGGAAAAAAAGGCTGTTCATCAAGAATACGAGGTTATTTATAACTTTTTCCCCAAGTCTTCCATACTCTTCATCAAGAATACGAGGTTATTTATAACTTTTTCCCCAAGTCTTCCATACTCTCCTTGTCTTCCGTGAGACTTGATTCTTTCAACCCAACTAATCCAAGAAATTGCTTAAAGTGAACATTTTAAAATAACCCTTCTTCCTACTAGCAGCTCCTCCAAGAACGTCTCCATGAAACAAAGAATGATGCTTTCTTTGAAAGTTGCAATAAATACTAAATTGATATAAGACTTGATCCATGATCTAAGAGTAAAGCTATGTGAGAGAAAAAATATGGTTAACCAAGAAGGGTTCATGGGCCCAACTACAANAAAAAAAAAAAAAAAAAAAAAAAAAAAAAAAAAAAAAAAAAAAAAAAAAAAAAAAAAAAAAAAAAACAATTCCAAATCAAAGAAGTGAATT
The DNA here is from genome assembly GCF_002738345.1 of Cucurbita maxima. Taxonomy (NCBI): domain Eukaryota; kingdom Viridiplantae; phylum Streptophyta; class Magnoliopsida; order Cucurbitales; family Cucurbitaceae; genus Cucurbita; species Cucurbita maxima. The sequence goes on along the minus strand of NW_019272035.1, from coordinate 3,356,775 downwards.
GGTAACTCCAAAAAAGGTAATCTAAGATCCTCTACCGCCCCCTCCAAATTATACAACACTATAGCCATATCAAAAAGGACGACTTTCTTATGATGCAGTCCAAAGTGTTTGTTCTACCATTAAGTACTTGCCACATACAAAATTTGACCTTCTTGGAACTTCAACCTTTCGCAGCAAGTAAAAAAAAAAACCAGACAATGTAAAGAAGGGTCCACCAAACTGCAGAAAAAGAATCTACATTAAAACAAAAACATAATCCCTTCTCCCCAATCAAACCAAAAAATGCCCTATCCAAGACCAAAGAGCCACGATATGTCTATCAAACAAATGACCACAACCACTAGGCCAATAAAGCCTCCTTACATGTCCTCATATTACCAATGCCTAAACCCCCAAGAGCCAATAGCTTGGCCACCACTTCCCACTCAACAGCAGGAAATCCCTTTCCTTCATCAACCTCTTCCCAAAAAAAAATCTCTCATAAATATCTCTAACTTCTTGCTAATCGAAACAAGAACCTTAAACAAGGAGAGAAAGTTGTGTTTCCACTCAAAAATGGTTGTATAAGAGGTAGTCTACCTCCCTTAGAGAAGAAGCCAATCTCCTAAGAGTAAAGGCCTTTTTAAACCTCATCAACCCCTTCCCGAAAAAAATCTTTCATTAACATATTGAACTTCTTGCTAAACAAAACAAAGACCCTCAACAAGAAGAGAAAGTAAGCTAGGATTCCCCTCAAATTGATTGTAAAATAGTTGTCTACCTCCCTTAAAGAAGAAGCTCCTCTCCTAAGAGTAGAGGCATTTTTAAATCCTCCATCACTGGGTCCCAGAAAGACAAACTTCTAGAACTGTTACTAAGGGCCAAGGGGAAGACCCAAAATACATGGAGGGAAAAGAACCCACCTCACAACCCACTAACTATCTTCGAAGGATCACAATTAATGACTGGCACTTGACACTTCGTTAATCTTCAAACCATAATAGACTCAAAAAAGGACAGAAAGCAATGTAGATTAAAAAAAGACCCTTCCTTATCCAAACAAAAGAAGAACATGTCATCAGCAACTAAAGGTGGATCAGGAGCAAACAATCCCTTCTCACTTGAAACCCCTCAAGAATGTTACCCTCCGCCCCTCTAAAACTAATTCTACTAAGAACATCCAAAATCAATAGGAATAGGAAGGATACCTTGTTTCAATCCTATCGAAGCAAGAATCCTACCTTTCAATTTACTATTGATGAAGATAGAGTATTTAACCAAATCCAAACTCTCCATTTAAAACCAAAACCTTCCTATATCAATCTTAAAAAGGACCCATATTTTAATTCTTCCTCACAAATTTGATCGAGAATTTGTATTCCTCTATTAAAAGCATTTTTTAGCAAATCAATGCTTCTAACGAAGCAATAGTTGAAGATCAACTCCATTCTATAATTAGTTCAATCCTTTCCATCATGTTCCATTTCTATACAATGTTAGTTTTTAAGTTTCTTCTATGTTGGTTATCAGAAATTTTTATTTCACTAGACATTAACTAGTTATAAAAGCCTCTAATCATGTCCTAGCTTGTCAAGGAGCTAGATTTGTCAGTATCTTTCCCTAAGCTTTCTGAAGCCTAATTCCTCGTCCATCATCACACAATGCATATAAAGCTATTATCTCTATCCTTTTTTTCTTAAGAAACAAGACTTTAATTGAAAAAATGTGAAATCACATATATATATTTATATATACCTTTTTCCCAAACATCTGTAAACATTCAAAATGTCCAACAAATGAATCATACAACCATCTATGTTACTAACTAAATAATAATACAAGCAGGGCTCTGTACATGGCATATTAAACGCAACTACTTTCCATTACTAGCTTAATTTAATGACCCATTAATCATGTCAACTAGTTTAACAGAAAGGACAGTGGTTCTTGAGAGAGCTTCTGCAGGAGGAGGACGAAGGCTTCAATTTGGTTCTAGTTTATACACATGAAACACAATGATCTTTCATTCAAAGCAAAAGAATATACTCGGGCAGTGTTTTAAATGTCCCTTGAGGCATCCCTAGGCATTAGGTGCACATGCACGCTTGACGGGCTTCTTTATTAGCTAAAAAAATAATAATAAATTTATTAATCCTAAATGCAAAATCTTTGCATTTAGGTTTATCTTCATATTCCAACATCAAATCTTGCTTTCTCTACTATTTCTCCACCATTCTTCTTCTTCTACCCCCAACTTTCTATCAATTATAGAAAGTTTAAACGTTATTTACCTACTTTCATATGCTATATCCTTTTCTTTATTATCAAACATTTATTTCCATGGATGTTTACTTTTATGTATACATACACACCTAAATATATATTTATATATTTTGTTATATAGTGCATTTGGTGGTGTGGGGGGGGGATCCACATTGAAGTCCCAGAAGGCTATTGCATTAGTGTGCCTCACACACACACAAAAAAAAAAGCCTGCATTTTTTTTTGGAACCTCGCACTTGAGCACCAAATGGTTGTGGTACTTTAATGCACCTCAAGTTTTAAAAACATGTACAGTCATTTAAATACTGAAAACTAATTATTATAACCACATTTTGCTTCTCAAAAGAAACTTCAGAAGTTCAATAATAAGTTAAATAATATATTTTGTCAAAGTTGTGCTAAAACTTCTTCAAAAATCAACAGCCTATAATGGTACACAACAATTACAGTAATTAAAATGTTCACAACTAGCCAAATCAATCAAAACATGCAGCAGTTAATTCAAATCAGGTTGGGAAAATCAAATTACAGAAAAGACAAAAGCCAAAAGCCAAAAGCCAAAAGCCAAAAGAATTTAGTAATGGTAGAGAGAATAGAAGTAAACCGTACTGGATAGAGAGTTTTGTGTGCAATGCCACTTGGCGGAGGATGTAATGGAGCAACCGGTGCCACAGGCTTTGCAGACGTAGGAGGCAATAGAGAGTTTGTCATAAAAGTTGCAGTACTAACAGAACCTGAAGCATTGTGAATATCTTTGGCTACATAGCCCACTGATCTTGCATTTTCAACAGAAGAGTATGTGGTCCTTCTTTGTAGTTTCTCATCATCTCTTTGTAGAGAGTAGCGCCTCGATGGCTCTACAACTCTAGCAGGTGATCTTTGTCTCAAATTATCCATGGTCCATGAGGAATAAGAACTACCTAACGAGTCCTTCTGAGATAAATCATCTGCACTTCTCATTGAAGGGGTTCGACGTAAGATCTTTGTGTTGGGCAATGGTGGATCATGATACCGTGAATCAAGGTGGCGTATAGGAGCTTGATCTGCCTTAGGTAGCCTCTCCCGAAGATCTAAACACTTCTTATTATCACTTAGAGCACGCCTGAATGCATCTTTTTGCAAAAGTTTATACCGAAGGTCGTCTTTACCAATGTGTGAGTGTGGCACTGGTTTTAAAGATAAAAGAAAATAAAGGGTGCATTAGAATGTAAGTAACTTGAGAGACAATAAAATTATGTTGATTAAGTTCAATACCGTCCAACCCATTAGAACTCCAATTTGACATACCATCATCTCCTCGTAATCTGCTAAGAAGATAAATAAGATATATAAATTCTGAAGGTAAGCAAAAAGACTGGAGATAATAGAAAGAAACAAAAAAAAAAAACCGAAAGAAATTAATCTAGACTCCAAAACTGAGGACGCCATATGAATTATCCAACATTTCTCTTAATGACCAACAATTCAAAGTATTTTGCAACTAATAATTTGTTTTTCCAAAGCGATTAACGTCCCTTTTGCATGCATCCATTCAAAATACACCAAAGTTCTAGCAGATAAAAAATACAAGGAAAGAACAACATACCGTTTGTTGTCGAGTTGGCTTCCATATAGCCCATCACTATCAGAGCTACTTCCCAACCTATCTCTTACAGACCGCTTAGTTCCAGACACGGGCCAAGAATCAGAGACTGAAACATCGGTCCCTGGGCTGGCCTTTTTTACTACCTTCAATGTGATAGATAAACGTATGAATAGAGACAAAAGATAGCCAGAAAAACGACTATCAACAACGTTTCCAGATTCAATCAGTACTAACAGAGTAATTAGAAAAACTAGAAAGAAAATTTTATTCCCATTCCGCCTATCTTCACGCTTATACAGATCACTATTCGAAGCAAAAAACGAGAATCACGCTTATTACGTATTAAGAGAAATCATTCTCAGCAGAATCTGAAACAACATATGTCAACTATGAACATTACCAACCACAAGAGAATCGAAGAACAGTGAAACAAGGTGCCAACCAACCTGTCCGCTACGGCCGAGTGTAATGGTAACTCTACCCCTTGAAGCTGCTGCCATGTTAAAAATCAAAACCCCAGGCGAAAAATATGCGCTAATGCTTTCAAGTACTCAGAAATTCGATGAAGCGCATGGCAATGAGCAAGTACAGAATCCCTAAACTGAACGCGACGAATTGGCAATTAACCCTTAATGAAAGCTCCCAAATAAATCTAGAGCCCCTAGCGAAAGAGAGAAAGGAACACAGCGCGATGGGTCGGGATCGGAATTAAAATAGGAAAAGGAGAGAGAGTGGGGTTTGGATCGACTTGGATGCTTGAATATGAACACCCAATGAGAGCGCCGGCGTCAGCACCTCCTGATTTGTACGGAAGATGTCTGTATTTACGACGGAATGAAGAGAGATGGAGAACGCGAAGAAGATGCAAAGGGATTTTTATTATTTTTTTTTTTTTTTAATCCTGAAAATAAGGAAATTCAAAATGTAAGAATTTAAAATATTTATATTATATGAAAGTAGAGTTAGTAACTAAACACAAAATATTTAGCCATAGGGGTTGAGAATTACAGGTATTTGCTCTAGAGTCTGCTCCCGACTATAACCAGCTCCTTATTTATTGGCAAAACATAAAAAAATGGAGTGAGTACAAAGACTCACTTCTTATAGCCTTTTGGTTCTGTGATTGACTTGTGAGTTCTTATCGTGATTTATTCCAAGGACTTTGGTCCTGCCATCGGTTCTGATTTAAGGGTCTTAGTACTATGGTTCTTGTTTTCAAAATTTTGATCTTTATCCATATTCTAGTTTTTTATCATTATCTCGTCCTGGGTTACTTTCTAGGTTCTTGTTCTGTTATTAGTTTGTTCTCCAAGATACTCCTCATAAGATTTATGGTATTAGTCATGAACCTGAAAGCGACTATGAAAGTTTTTTTTGGATTTCTTTAAATTTCAATCCATAATTTTTCTTATTGGGCTAGGGCGAAAGGAAATGATTTTAAATACCGAGTTCGATTGGAGTGGGAGGATCACCTAAAAAACACAAAATTGGATTGGTAAAAAGTTAATTTCATTAGATCTTTCTCAAAACAAACAATAATTTTAAGTTCTAATTTATTTATTATCTCGTCATTGCAACCTAATACATTGTTATATCGATTTTTCTGACAATTCAGGGACTTCTAACTCCATAAATATCATGCATAAATAAATATTTTTCAATGTAAGTAAAATATTTGTATAGTAATTTTTATTTTTATATTGCATCATTTCTTTAAAGTAATTATCTTTATTGTTTTTGAATTTTAGGATATACTCGTATTTTCCGAAAGTGTCGCTTATTTAATTGTTCTATGGCAATGTTGAACTATGCTAGGATATTACAATTGAACTATTTAATTGTTTTTTTTTTTAATTTTAGGTTATATTCTTGATCAAGTATTTGTTTGTTTGAATTATTATAGATTGATTCGAGTTTATTTGTGAACTTTCTAATATCTTTTATCCAAGAAAGAATAATTATGAATGGTGAAGAACTGTGAATAAATAAAAGTTTTTTTTTAAATAATTTTTACCAACAAACTTGAAAATAAAGGGTTGGGTTGTGAAAATTTTTAGGTTGGATTAGGTTACCTGAATTCCCGATCCGACCCATGTATACCTACCAAAAAACAAAGAATTTGACCTTATTGGGCAGCTCGATCCATGACAAGTTAGCCTTCGACTCCATCAAGAATGCTCTATTTCGTCCCCTAAAGCTAATGAAATACTCATTTCTAAATGAAATGGACTGGAAACAAGGATTCGAGTTTTACCCCCAAAACTTACTCGGAAGTAATTTTTCAATTGGGGTGCGTTCATGAGCTCAATTCGCTTTGTGATCTTCAACGAAGTTGGTTCTCAAGAGTACGTAAACTGAATTTCATAGGTCTTATGTTAGGATCGCACAACAACGTACTCGACCAAGATGAACACAAAGAAAGAAAGAAAATGTAAGGAGGAATATTGGCAAAAAAAATTTGTATTGATGAGTTCATATATGTACACAAAGATAGAAAATGAAGAACGTAGATTCTGAAAACACTGTATATATATGGTTTCAGTTTACTAAATATAGCGTTAACAGATTTAACTTCCCACAAAATATCTACTATATATATTTCTACCGGATCTTTTACTATAAATAATCATCATACTCCATAACTAACAATTCTTCAAACACATCATCATCTTCAACTAACTTGCGAATGAAATGGTATCACCTTCTGTGTTTTGTATAGACTGGGTTCCTCACCAACTATATGACATTCTGACTATCTATATAAAGAATAATTTTGTGTTGCTTCTTGCCCAATTCTTCTGGATAGTATATTATCCATATCATCTTCTTTAAAGCTTAAACTATTGTCACTTACTTAACCTCTAGATGAGAGAAACACATTTCTGAAACCTAGACATCCCATCATTCATGGTTTGCTCCCACTACTGTATGCCTCATCAAAGGGTTCTGGTTCCCCTGAATCAGTTAGCAATAAAGATAGTGTAATGAAGGGACATACATGTATGGTATTCTGATAGCTTTGGATGATCTTTTCAGCAACAATCTCAAGAGTATCTGCTACAACATCTCTAGGTGAATCTTTCTGCAACTCAACTTCAACTCTTACTTGCTTTGTTATCCTAGAACCTTTCTTCTTTTTGTCTTTGTACAAGACATTTTCATCAAAAGTCACGCCACAATGTTTTAGGATTCTCTTGTTCTTGACATCCCATGACTTGTACTTGAACATGTCAGAATCATAGCCTATGAGGTAGCACTTCACAGGCTCAGCGTCAAACTTGTCACTCTTCTCTGAATAAACACGAACATACGCAGTGCAAACAAAAGTTCTCAAGTGAGAGTATTTGAGTTCTTTTTCTGTCCATACTTCTTCTGGCAACTTGAACTCCAAGGGTATTGAAGACCCTCTATTGATCAAGTAGGTTGTTGTATTTATAGCATCGGCCCAGAATTTCTTTGGCAATCCAGAATGAATCCTCATACTCTTTGTCCACTCATTCAAAGTTCTGTTCATTTTTTCAGCAACACTATTTTGTCTTGCTTTATTAGGAACTACCCTCATTAATCGAATTACCTCAACTGCACAAAATGTTTTGAATTTTGACTTGTCGTACTCTTCTCCATTGTCAGACCTCAGACATCTGATCTTCAGGCTGGTCTGATTTTCAACTTCAACTTTCCACTTCTTGAAGGTAACAAACACATTTGACTTGTGTTTTAAGAGATAAATCCACACCTTCTTGCTGAAATCATCGATAAAGGTGACGTAGAACTTTGATCCGCCAAGTGATGAAACTGGAGATGGTCCCCAAATATTTGTATGAACCATTTCCAACTACACTTTCTTCAATTCTCTGGCAGTCTTTGTGAAGCTAACTCGTTTCTGTTTGCTCATAACGCAGTTCTCACATGGACTCATATTAACAGATTTCAAACCTTCCAAAATTTCTTTCGCAGCCAGTATCTTCATTCATTTGACGCTCATATGTCCAAGTGTATTGTGCCATAGACTTGAATTTGAAGCAATCTCAGCAACAAGAACCATGTTCATACACCTTGCAGTGGTGTATAAGGTACCAGATTTTGTGCCAAGTGCTACCACCGTAGCACCCTTCACAATCTTCCACGAACTCTTTCCAAACTCTGTTGCATAACCTGTGTTATCTAACTGACCAATAGAGATCAGGTTCTGAGACCAAGAATATATCTGACATCCTTTAATGTCCACTGATTTCCTGCGAGATTTTTTATGTCGACATCCTCTTTCCTTCAATCTCCAAAGCTTTGTTGTCAGCAAGATAAGCCTTCTTGAAATTGAATAAAGCAAAACCAAAGCAAAGTAATGAGAGCTTATGGTCAAAGTGAACAATATCATATCATTGTGGAGATCCGTGATTCTTAACATGGAATTAGAACCATCCCTTAACTTAGCCATGTTAATAGAATCCTCAAATATCGAACAAAGAAGTTTTGAGCCTTAAAGGTGTCGTCAAAAGTGACTCAAGTATCAAACAAAGGGTATACTTTGTTCGAAGACTCCAGAGAATGAGTCGAGCCTTAATTAAGCAGAGACTGTTCGAGGGCTCCATAGGCCTCAGAGGAGACTCTACAGTGTACTTTGTTCGAATGGAGGATTGTTGAGGATTCTTGGAGGGAGTCCCACTTTGTAAGTAAGGAATGATCATGAGTTTATAAGTAAGAAATACATCTCCATTGGTATGAAACCTTTTGGGAGAGCCCATAGCAAAGTCATAGAGAGCTTATGCTCAAAGTGGACAAAATTATATCATTGTGGAGATCCGTGATTCCTAACATCTTACACAATGAATTGTGTGTATCCTCGAATTGGATCTCCAAATTCTTTCAAAAGCTTCTCTAATGGTGGTTGTATTGGAGTTTAGGTTAGAGAAACTTTTCGTGCTCGACTTTTTTCACGTAAGTTGTGGGCAATTTGATTTAGAAGGTATAGTAATAAGTTTGAAGGAAATTGGTGAACCACAACTCTCGAATTAGGAAGAAATTCAAGAGTAAGAAACTCAAAAACTAAAAGACTATAACTCTGAATTGAAAGCTTGGTTTAGTTCAATTCTTGCTCCAATGTCTACCGATATTTCATAAATTTATAGAGGAATGATTCCCCTACCTTAAAACACCAAGAATCTTCATGATTTCAAGGTTGGATTTCTAGAACCTCTGCCAAAATATCTTCTCTGGCCTTGTCGACTTCAGTTTAGAATATCCACCGTTGGATGTGACAAGCTGTGGACCTTATGGATCATATCCAAACTGGAAGGAAATCCAAAACTTTCCTTTATTTTCGTACTTGAGTCCCTGTTAACCTCGAGCATTATATAAGTGTACCTTGAAACTCAAATACACCTTAATGGATGACTTGACTTACACTCGTAGAATAGTAGTAAGTAAGATATATGAACTTTAAAAGCATGAGAAAGCTACATATAAACCCAAGCTATGCAATTGGCCAACTCTAAAACTCTGGGTGAGCTTAAGGAACGTTAAATAGGTGAGTATTTTTATACTCATTCATGCTATTCTTTATTTACGAATGGAGCATAGATCCAATGAGAGCGTGTGGGTCTTGTAGTTGCGGGAATAACTTTTAGATCGAGTTATTTTCCTCATTTCTTAATTTAATATCTCTTTCTTGAAAATTGTGTTATTTTTGTAAACGGTTTGATGTCACTCTATGAATATAATTTTGTACTTTTTAGTATTTTTATGTCATTTATTTATGTTAGACTTTTAAACTTTTTATATATCTCATTTTACAAAATTGAAAATAAATTACCATCTTTTTACCTAACTAGTAATTTAAAATTTTAAAGAGTGGGTTATTGCACCAACAAACCCACGAGCATCTATCAAACGTCTAAAGATTGTGGGTATCTTACGAAGAGATCCAAAAATTCATGGGTTATGGTTAAGACACTAAAAAAATTGCATGAAACGAACCGAACCGAAACACAAAAAAAATCTAGCTGAACTATCTACAATCAACCAATCCCACGTAGGAAAACGGTTGGAATATGTGAAGGGGGCAAAGATGAGAAGAAGTTGGTGTAGATGAGCACACATTCGAGATAGAAGACAAACCCTCATCGGACCCAAACTAGTCACTCACTTACCTATAACGTGTTGGAACTCCGCCAAAAATTACGAGAAAATTCTCGTCGAACACAAACCCATACTGAAAATGGCAAGAAAACTTTTGATATACTATTGAGACTCAAGTCCTACTATGATGAGAGATAACCGAGACCAAAGACAGTAGAGACTCAACACAAAAACGATTGAGAAGTTGAAGAACAAGGTTAAAAGATCGTTTGTTCGAGTAGACCAAACAAGTAATAGATTGAGCACGTGATAGAGAGATCGAGCAAGTGAAAAAGAGAGAGTAAAGTTAAGGAGCCGCACCGACAAGTTGTGGGAAAGAAATTCAAGTGAGCTTATAGGGTTGTGTGGGACAAGTTTTTTTTATTATTTTATCCATGGGCTTAATTATTTTATTTATTGAGGAAAGCCCCAATTTTAACTTTGTAGGCAATGTAATTTTATTTTTAAAAATCATTTTCAATTTTTTTTTAATCCAAATAGTGAGAATCTTAAATGCTTCAATGTATATAAATTTTGAATTTTAAAATTTTAAATACAAAATAATGTTAAAAAATATTAATATTTATAATACTTATAAATTCAATCTACAATATAATATATAATAAATTACAGGATATTACAAAATAATAATTTTAGAAATTAGTTATTAGTTATTTATTGGAGAACTACGCTTAAATTAAAATCCATTTTTTCATTTTAATTTTCAAATTGTTGACTAAATATGCCCTTAATTTCCATTAATCGCATGCCTTTGACTTTACCCATATGTTTGACTTTGGCTTCATACACGTGTCCGTTCTGGAATGCTTGCATCAGCACAAACGCATGACATGTGTCAGAAACTAAAACCCAGAACCTATAATAATACAACACGTGGATGGCGGACGTGTCGAAGCGGGCTTTGGACGGTACCAGAAAATCTGGAAGAAACACCAATTTAATAATTAACTATTTTTCTTTAAAAAAAAAAAAAAACGCTTATTTGTTCCAACTAACTTAACCAAACCAAACCAAACATGCGTCTCGCCTTCGAATCATTGGTCGCCCATCTTCCGCCACGTCATACATTCTTTGACTTTGACTATATTTTTTGTTTTTACTTTTCAGGTCCCTCAAGTCTTTCGTATTTTCAATTCTTTATTTTTTTTTTTCTTTTCTCTTGAAATCATTCTTGAATTTGGTTACCTATCATGGCTCGGAATTTTCCAATCTTATAATAAAGTCGTTATTGAATGCTTCCTTGCCATTTTATCTAACTTTTTTTATATTTATTTATTTTATGTTAAAGGTTAAAGGTCTATTTTACCTCTAAATTTAAGATTTAAGTCATTACGTCCTTTTAAATTGTATTGACTAATGTCAACGATTTTATTTTAATTAAAATTTAGTTACATGTACGAGTAAATAAATTAAATTTGATAAATAAGAATACCTTATTGATTAAATAAAAATAAATATACTAAATTTGGGTAAATTTTGAATATTTATTTATTTATTTATTTTGATTATGGATGCAGCCCCCACATGAATGACGTGTCTTAACGTGGGAATATTTTATCTAATATTTTGAAATTTATGTTTACCAACTCTCTTTCCTTAAATAATATACTTTTGTAAACTCATTTTGTCCGGAATATTTTAAAATTCTAAACTTTATTTTTGTAATGTTTAACAAAATAAATGTTAAAAATGTGTTCAAATTTTAACTAAGTTAATGTTTTAATTCTTAATGGGTAAATATCAATTATTTATGATTTATTGAGATGGGTAAGCGGGTTAATCTGGGATTGTTTTTGAATTCGAACTCGAACTCACGGGTTGGTTAAAAATGTCAAATATTCTTAATTTTGATGGTAAAATTGAGAAAAGAAATAGGGTGTGAAGGATGGCGTGGAAAGTGAGACAAGTAAGCAGACATTGGAGGCAGTCAAATTAGAAAGCCCATAAAACAATTTCAACGCGCAATTGCAGTCTGTCCTCTACCTGAAGAACTTACTCAGAAACAACCCTCCTTCGCTCTCTTCATATCCCTCTACCCCTCCCCAAGTCCAACCAAAAACTGAACTAAAAAAAACATGAAATCCTTTGCAATGATTTTGGCTCTGTTTTCACTCTCCATTTTGGCTCACCCCCACCCAATCTCCGCCCATATCTTCCCCAACGCCTCCTCAATTCCGTCGTGGCTCAACCGAACCAAATACGCTTGGGACCAATTCCAGAACCTCAAAGGCTGCCGCCATGGCGATCACCTCACCGGCCTCTCCAATCTCAAGACATACCTTAATAAATTCGGCTACATTCCCAACTCCCCCTCCAATTTCTCCGATCTCTTCGACAATGTTCTCCAATCTGCCCTTTTAACGTATCAGAAGAATTTCAATCTCAACGCCACCGGCTTCCTCGACGACCAAACCCTCGCTCAGATTCAGCTACCCAGATGTGGAATCGCCGATATAATCAACGGCGCTTCTTCTATGAACTCCGGTAGCCCAGTGGCTCATAACGCTACTCGTTTTCACTCTGTTTCTCATTACTCTTTCTTCCCTGGCCGTCCTCGATGGCCTGACCACCGTCGGGATTTGACTTACGCATTTGCGCCGGAGAATGGTCTTACTGATGAGGTTAAAGGGGTTTTCACTAGGGCTTTTGCTCGTTGGGCGGCTGTTACGCCGTTGACGTTCACGGCGGTGGAGTCGTTCAGAGCGGCGGATATCCGGATTGGATTCTACGCTGGCGACCATGGCGATGGGGAGCCGTTCGATGGAGTTTTAGGGACTTTGGCTCATGCGTTTTCGCCGCCGAGTGGGCATTTTCATTTGGACGGCGATGAGAGCTGGGTCGTTACCGGCGACCTGAGATCGGCTCCCGTTACGGCGATTGACTTGGAATCGGTAGCGGTTCATGAAATTGGGCATTTATTGGGGCTTGGCCATTCCTCCGTTGAGGAATCCATTATGTTCCCAACAATCACATCGAGGACGAGGAAGGTAGATCTGGCCGTCGACGACGTCACCGGAATTCAAGAATTGTACGGCGCAAACCCAAACGGCAACCCGTCGCCACCGTCCAGTACGACGACGCCGCCGTCGTCGGTACAGGAGAGAGATATGTCCAAGGGAGGTGCTCCGAAGGTGTTGAATTCGTGGTGGAGCCCACTGGTAGTCGCTGCCGTTGAACTTTTCTTGATGAGACAATAATACCTTTGTAATTACATTTTTTTAATTATTAATTTATATTATGGTATTTACAATTTTAATAAATTTAGCGTAGCCTTATTGGTTACAATGATTTGCTTAATTTTATGTTGGTTTTGGAAGGTATACACACACACACTAGTTTGTACATAATTTATTATATAAATATAAGGATTTTTTTTTCTTTTTATTATTTAATTCTCAAGAAAAAAAATATATTTTGGATTTTATTGTAAATTTAGCCAAATATATTATACATTTATATATTTACTTTTCATATATATAAAAGTCAAAGTTTGAAGTTTGACTTGGCTCCTCTTATAGAAATAAGTTGCATGCTATTTGGGAAGGAGTTTTTTTTTTTTTTTTTTTTTTTTTTTTTTTTTTTTTTTTTTTTTTTTTTTTTTTTTTTTTTTTTTT
>NW_019272035.1:3238650-3342928 GCF_002738345.1 Cucurbita maxima | reverse complement strand
TTTTTTTTTTTTTTTTTTTTTTTTTTTTTTTTTTTTTTTTTTTTTTTTTTTTTTTTTTTTTTTTTTGTCTTCCTCCCTCTGATTCCTCGTTTAAAAGTTTGAATTGGTAAGTGCATGGTAAGCTCAAACGTCTATCGATAATTGGGAGAAATTTGGACAGCTCGGTACAATAACTAAGGTCTCCAAAGTCTCAAGCAAATAAGTAGTCATCTTGGACTTTTCTCAAGTTTTACTGATAAGAATCGTTTGAAAATGAATCAATAATTTATGATTAGTAAGAATTAAAGCAAAATAGAAACGCTTCGCTACTTATGAAATTTTAATGAATGACTGTCATAAAGGGTATATGTAAAGTTTGGTGGACATAGGAGTATGTTTATGACATAAACCAAAGACGAGGATAAAATGATTAAAATGGCCCTACTATGTCCAACCATTAATTTGTATCGTAAATAAATTCCTAATCGACTTAAAATCATATATGAAGCTTATTTTCATGGATGTTAATGACTTGCATCATGTTTAGGGTATGCACATGATTGGGTGAAAATGACGTAAATGCCCTTGCCCGAACTGTGGTATGACCCTCATAAATAGTACTATAAATGACTTATACTTATGAGAATGACGTGTTGAAGTGAATATTATCAATATGTTTGAATTAGGGTTATGAACGATATGTTATGACCAAATGTCTAGGGTGTACTTCAAGCTTACATGATAAACCCTAGGGATAACTCCATGAATTATAAACGAATATGCTACCCTAGGGTCATGAGCGAAAGTAAGAACCTTGAACACCTCAAGCGCTAAAGCTGCCATGACACTTAAGATTGTTCGGTACTACTTTGACCCATGCTTTAAGTGACCCTTGACCTCCCACCACGCAGTGCATCATGATCTCATGTTTTTCCTCATGTAGATGGAATGCTCAGGCCATGTTTCCTAGCAAGATGTCATGTTTCATGCTTCATGTTCTTCTCGCCTAGATAGGATGCTCTTCTTACGTTTTTACATGACACTCGTCAATGTTTATGCATATTTGCATTGTCCACGTCCTTGCAGGTTTACCATAACCATGTTTAATTGTAGTGTGTCGTGTACATGTTTCTTGTAGTATGTCACGTTTTAGGTTCATGTTCACCAACCATGTGACCTTTTTACGTCTTCCACGGAGAGTAGTCTAAGGCATGACAGAGATAGTTACTCGGTTAACTAAGTACCATGACTCATTACTCATGACTTAGGACTAAGGTTCTTAAGCCAAGAAACCATGTTAAGTCCTTGATCAGAACAAGAGAGTACTGTACCTTAGCATCCACCGTAAATACGATTAAGAGCTTACAAGTAGGCTACTTACTGATTCTTATACTCACTTTATGTTTTACATGTTTTACATGTAACACTTAGGAGGTGGTCGAGGATGATAGTAGATCTATCACAACTCGATTTTCATAAGTCACAACTGACTTGAAAACATAAAGAGGATAAAAAAGACGGTAAATTTTTTTTCGTATTTTAAAAAATATAAATACTTTTTATTTATAATTCCAAAATAGAGTTTGAATACATGTCGACCCAATAAACAAAACAACTTAAAACATTTGAATACTTGAAATGCTCTAGGTTCGCTTCCATCCTCAACCAGCTTCTTGTCATATATATTCTTATTATAAGAACTTAGGTCCGTAGGTTTTGTTCTTCCTAGGACACTTGCTTTAGATCCGCGTCTATCCTCAACCAGCTTCTTGTCATGTTCTTATTCTTATCCTTATCCTAAGAACTTAGACTCTTAGATTTTGTTTTTCACTTATGAGTTCTTGACATGATCTAGTTGAATGATCTTTGTTCGAGGTTCTAAGTTTTTAAGCTTGGTTATGATCTAATTCTAAGGTTTTGGGTTCTTAGGTCTGAGAACTCCAATCTTGATCCTTATTCTAGTTCATATCCTTGGTTCTTGATTTTTTATTTTAGTTCCCTTAGTTATTTTTCTTGTTTTGTTCTCTACAACAATCTCCTTAGGATTTACGATACAAGATATGAACCTGACAACCTTTGTCCAAGACTTTACATGTTTCAAATGATACATTTTGAACCTATGTCCAAGGCTTCATGAAGGGACTTAGTCTAAACCTAAATCTAAGGTTTCATGCGCTTCCTACGATACAAATTGAAATCTACACCTAAGTCTTCTTACATTCTCAGTTGTGTAGTCTGAAACCTACGCAAAGGCTTCATATGTTTCAAACAATACAGTCTGAAAACCTATGCTCAAGGCTTTATACGTTTCGAGTGTTACAGTCTGAATACGTCACTTCATGAAAGCTTTATACGTTCTAAGCAGTGTACGTAGTCTGAATATCTATGCCCAAAACTTTATACGTTCTAAGCAGCGTAGTATGGACCCTGCATTCAAGGCTTCTTATATTCTAGGCGATGCAGTTTTAAAACCTACATCCAAGTCTTCTAACGTTACAATTTTTGAATAAAAGTTATATTGAAAAATTAAAACTTTAAAATAACTATATATATATTTACGGACAGAAAGCTATCGAGATAATATTCAAAATCATGTGACAAGCCACGAACCTAAAAGAATCCCTAACGAAATCTCACATCTAGAAACCCGCTTACTCCGGAATTTCGACAAAAATGGAATTGAGATGTTGGGATCGTGGGTGGAGACGAGCGATATTTTAGTAGGTAAATTAATGCCTTAGATGACGAAAGAATCATCGTATGCCCCCGAAGATAGATTAGTACGAGCCATACTTGGCATTCTGGTATCCACTTCAAAGAATCGTATCTAAAACTACTTATAGACAGTAGGGGTGGAGTTATTGATGTGAGATGGATCCAGAAAAATGGGGTTCAAGTTATAATCTAGAAATGATTCGGGTATTTATTTTAGAAATCATTTTTTATTTTTATTTTTTTAAAAAAATTGACGATACGAAATTTAAAATGGTGACCAAGCCTTATATTTTATCCCTAAAAGAAAAGAAAATCTAGTCATCCAAAGAGAGTAGCCGAGCCTAAGTTCGGCGTCATGGCCTCTCCCGCCATTAACGTTTTCTCCATAATTTCTCCCCAACATCTCTGGCCGCCATTATCTTATCCTTTCCCCTCCTCTCTATGTCCTCGTTGTTTTTCACCTCCGATTCAGGCCCCGAGGTTTTGTCGCCTTAAACCTCTCCCCATCTTCTCTCCCTTTCCAGTTCCATTTCGACCTTCCGTCCGCTCTCCGAGGTCCATTTTCTCTGAAAAACCCCAACTCTCCGATGTCGACGAGGATGAGGATGAGGATGAAGATGAAGATGAAGATGAAGATGACGACGACGACGTGGCAGCCGAGGAGTACGATATCGATGCGTTTGGAGAATTGGAGCAGAGGTACGATGAAGTGGAATTGTCGATGGAAGCTACTGAAATCTCCATTGCACCCGAGGAGTTCAAATCGCATAGAGTCGAAAAGCTTCTCGGTGAAGTTAGAGAGTTTGGAGAAGGAATTGTCGACGTTGATGAACTCGCTTCAGTTTATAATTTCCGTATCGACAAGTTTCAGGTAAATCTTTACATTTATTTGTAATTTTGTGAATGTTATGACATATTTATCAATTTGCGTCAACTCTACAGACTGTACATTTGAAATTTTTATCATTTTTCGTTAGCGACAAGCCATAGAAGCATTCTTGAGAGGATCGTCGGTGGTGGTATCGGCGCCTACCAGCAGTGGCAAGACTTTGATTGCGGAGGCGGCGGCTGTTGCTACTGTAGCCAGGAAGAGACGATTGTTTTACACGACTCCACTGAAAGCATTGTCGAATCAGAAGTTTCGGGAGTTCCGGTAAACAATTTTAACATTTTTGCTACTTATTGCAGTTCTTACATCGCTTACTTTTTGTTAAATCAATATCCTTCTATTGTTTCAGTGAGACGTTTGGAGACAGCAACGTTGGGCTTCTTACGGGAGATTCTGCAGTTAATAAAGATGCCCTGGTTTTGATTATGACTACAGAAATTTTGCGCAACATGTTGTATCAGAGGTAAGATGTCAACATACATAGTTACGATCGCATTTTATGCACGAAATCGTCAATGAGCTCCAATCAGTTGGAAAAACCTAGCATGGGGTTCCGTCTAAGCAGCCATTTTATCAACGATTTTTTTTCTTTCTTCGTCTTCTTTTAAAATCGCATGAGATACACTTTACAGAATTTTATTTTTCATGTCAATTAGTAAACCAGCTTGTACAAAATAGGGGGAAAAATTAGCCTGAAAAAAGCAGCCCACCACAGCAAAACCAAAGCATTTACTGGAGGTAACTCCAATTATTAGCAACAAAAGAATATAACAGGCAAATTTTGTAGGGAACATCCAAAGAGGCTTTGAAGTGAGCCATGCTCTAAATCTCCTTTTTAGACCCTTTGTGCCATGAAGGCTCTCCTATTTTTCTCTAATATAATGTTCCAACTAATGTTTACACCATATACCAGTATCAGGGAAGTTCTCTATCGCTTAAGATGGGAGAACTTGTTGAGGATTGTTGGGATGGAGTCCCACATTGGCTAATTTAGGGAATGATCATAGGTTTATAAGCAAGGAGTAGTATCTTTATTGGTATGAGGCCTTTTGGGGAAGCCCAAAGCAAAGTCATGAGAGCTTATGCTCAAAGTGGACAATATCATTCCATTGTGGGTATTGACATCTTCAATGATTTAAAAATTGTGCAGATCCTATTAAGGTACACTAAGGAGTCTTGTTTTCTAGAATATAAGAAAATAGTCCCTTCTCACAACAAACCCTTCTACTATGTCTGTACCCGTGCTTCTAAAAAAAAGGAGACAAAGGAATTTCGTGCTTGATCCCTTTAGTAACCAGAATCTTGCCACTAGGCTCACAACGAACCCTTCTACTAAGTCTGTACCCGTGCTTCTAAAAAAAAGGAGACAAAGGAAGTTCGTGCTTGATCCCTTTAGTAGCCAGAATCTTGCCACTAGGCTTATTATATTTACCACAATGGAATTTTTAAAACACTGTTGCAAATTTGTGCTCTTTATTCAAAATCAAAGCCTTTTTCTGTTAACATTTTATCTAAGAAGTCCCAATCTACATGGTCACCAGCCCTTTTTTAGTCGATTTTTAGAAAATGACCACTGTGCCATTGATCTTTAATTATCTCGTTGACAATAAGCATCTCATCTAAGATCTTTTATTTTGTGAGAAATACACTCTGATTAATGGAGATGGTGCCCCGGTGACTATAGACATCTGCTTCCTATTCTTTCATAACAATTTGTTCATCAAATGAGGTTGAGATGGTTAAGGTGTTTCTGATAACACAAAAATGAATCTTCTTACAGGAAATGTATCTTTTATATTTTTGTGTTTGATAATATATATATTTTTTATGTACTTATTGATTGTTCCACTGTGGAAAGTGTTTTTTTTCCTGTTTTCTTTCCAACTTCAAGCATATTGTTTAAATTGTGATAGGTATGAATATCTTTTCATGCAGTGTTGGAATGGCCTCATCTGAAAGTGGACTTTTTCACGTTGATGTAATTGTTTTGGATGAAGTTCATTACCTTAGTGATATCTCTCGGGGCACAGTGTGGGAAGAGATTGTAAGTATTTGTTACTTGGGATTCTCGTTTGTCGTGTCTAGCTTAGTAACGCATGTTCTATTAATAGAATTGTGTATATTTCAGGTTATTTATTGCCCAAAAGAAGTGCAGCTTATTTGTCTCTCTGCAACGGTTGCAAATCCAGATGAGCTGGCTGGCTGGATTGGTCAGGTAGTGTTTTCGATAAGCACCTAAGCCTGTAAAAGAACCACGATTGGTGTCTCTCATATTATTATTTATTATTATTATTATTTTTGGCATCTGTCCTGGTTATCATGTTCAATAGTTGAACCTTTGGAGTTATTCCTTCTATATGAGGGTCATAGAATTAGAACATCTTTACATTTTTCTTAAGCTCCTCTTCTTGGGTCATTCCTTTCGTGGAAGCAAAGAAATCATTGGATGAATCTTGTTTGGGCTTTTCTGTGGTCGACTTGGATGGAAAGAAATAGTAAGATTATTAAATCAAAGGAAAAAACCAATCCGGTCTTTTTTGATAGTGTTCTTTTTCTTCCTTTATCTTGGTGTAAAGCGGAGACTCTCTGTTAACACCATATAAAAAGATTAAGAAATGAACAATTCTTTGTTGATTTACCACTAAAAAGAACGGTATCAAGTGTTTAGTTGCTAATGGACAAGTATCACATTCATATCTCACTCAGAACTCACTGTAGGAAGAGTGACAGTGATACTTCACTATTTGTTTTTTAGTGGAATATTTCCTCTTCTATTGCTTATTCTACATTTCTCAGACTGTATTGCATTTTGCTTCTTGATACTCTAAATGGCAGTGACATGTCCATACAAAGGTACGACAACTTTAACCTATGCTTTAGATGATAGCATGTATCCAATTAAGCATACAGGACGACAAGTTCTATTAGGTCACTTTTTTGTGTGTGTTGAGGTGGATGAAGTCTCCAATACTTTATTATTAGAGATCTGAGACTTTTTGCTTATTGTCTTAGCTGATTGTTTTGATAGGAAACAGATCATAAGTATAAATAGAAGAAGGGAAAAAATTCATTTGTGCCCCTAAACTTTGGGGGTTGTATCAATTGAAACTCAAACTAATAATTGTATAAATTGAAACCCTAAATTTTCAATTTAGACAGTCTATTAGTCATTTATAGCTATTTTCACTTGATTCCATTTAAAATCAGCTCATAATCACTAAGTAAAATCATTTTTCTCCAAAAATCCTACCAAACTAGTAAGAAAAATTGTCACATAATTTTTTCTAAGTAGGTAGAGAAAAATAATGGAAGGTGAGTAGATGAAACATCGTTTAAACTTAATAAAAAAAACTTCTACAGCATATTAAATTTCTGCATTTCTCTCTAATTTCCATTAGTTCTTGCATTTTGGGAAAGTTATGCATTAACGGTTTTAAAATGAAATTCTATTGGAGGTTCTAAATTGATTCACTCAGGAAAATTCAGGGTTTAAATTGATACATTTATTAGTTTGAGTTTTTAAGTAAAACAACCTCCCAACTTTAGGGTATAAATTGATTTTTTCCCATAAAAGAACAAACAATCCAATTCCTACTTAAAATAGCTGTGGTCTACATATCTATGTTCTGAATATCACATTGGTTTCATTTTCCTCTTCTGCTGCTTGTTATAATGCAATTATTCACCCCTGGGTTTCTGCTTTACATTCTCTATCAGTCGATATTATTGCTTCCTTTCTAGGATATGAGGTCTCTAGGATATTATTGCTTCCTTTATGGTCATCAATATGATGTTGTAAAAGTTAGTTGTTTCTTCTCAGCTTTCAAGATGAATGGGATGAGTTTTTTTATGATGTTAATGTGCTGAAAGTATGAATGGCGTGAATGTTAATTACCTTTTCTGTTCACTTCTTAAGATTCATGGGAAAACTGAGTTAGTAACATCAACAAAGCGTCCAGTACCATTGACTTGGCATTTCTCTACAAAGGCCTCTTTACTTCCTCTCCTTGACGAGAAAGGAACGCACATGAATAGGTACCTTTGAATTTCTGCAAAAGTTATTGGCATAGATTTGATATTATTTAGCCTAGTGTGGCTACTTGTTGTGCTATCATAAGAATATTGAATTTTGTCTGAAGCTTTTTTATACAGGGTTTGACTATATAATGTATTTCTTGCTTATAGTCATTTTCCTTCTTTGGGAGATCTATTTAGTATCTGATAAAGTTGTAGCTTGGCCTACTAGTCAATAACAATCATAAAAGAGACCGAGAGAATTTGTTCAAGTTATAGTTGTCATCTATCTAAGATTTAATATTCTATGAGTTACCTTGAAAAAACAAATGTTGTAGGGTCTAGCAATTATCTCGTAAGAATAGTTGAGATGCGTGCAAGCTATCCCAAATGCTCATTGATATTGAAAAATAAAAGTTTAAGTTTCTTTGTTTAAAATAAAAAGTATAAGTAAAGGTCACAAATATAAAAATAACCAAATATGCACATGCAACGATAAAAATAGACACTATTTGTTTTCAGCTGACATGTTAGTCATATTTTCATTCATTCCCGCCTCGTTTATTCAACATCACTGTGAAATTTTTGAGTGTTTATTGTAATTTTTGTTTTTGGTTGGTATGTTGGTATTCTATAATCTATTAATGAAAGGTATCTATAACTTCTATTCTATTTCTTAATTTTATCAGTGAAAATTTTATGTTTGCCTTGTGTGTGGTGTGCGCGCGCTCGTATGAATGGGCCATTTGAATTAACTTCCCAGTGTTCACTATTTTTCTCTTTTTCCCTCTTTCCAAATTGGAGCAGGAAGCTGTCGCTCAATTATCTTCAGCTTCATGCTTCAGGAGCTAAATTGTACAAGGATGATGGATCAAGAAGAAGAAACCCAAAAAGGCATGGGAATGAGATCAGCAATGACCGCACTAGCAGCCTGTCTAGACAAGCTACACTTTCAAAGAATGACATAAACTCAATCCGCCGTTCAAATGTACTTGGTGAACCAGCCTCTCTATCGCCCTTCAACTTTTGCCAATATTATTTTGCTAAACTCAATCAAAGAATGTTCTAACAGGTTGCTTGTTACCTTTCCAGGTTCCTCAGGTCGTTGATACATTGTGGCAACTCAAGTCAAAAGATATGCTGCCTGCAGTTTGGTTTATATTTAGCAGGAAAGGATGTGATGCAGCTGTTCAGTACATTGAAGGCAAAAACCTGTTAGATGATTGTGAGAGCAGTGAAGTTGAACTTGCATTAAGAAAATTTCGTATTCAATTTCCAGATGCTGTCCGGGAATCGGCTGTGAAAGGACTTCTGCAAGGAGTTGCTGCACATCATGCTGGTTGTCTGCCTCTGTGGAAGTCATTCATTGAAGAGCTGTTTCAGAGGGGACTAGTGAAGGTTGTCTTCGCAACAGAAACATTAGCTGCTGGAATCAACATGCCAGCTAGGACAGCAGTCATTGCATCCCTGAGCAAACGAAGCAATAGTGGTCGTACCCAGTTAACCTCAAATGAACTGCTTCAAATGGCAGGGCGAGCTGGACGTCGAGGTATTGATAAAAAAGGTCATGTGGTGCTTCTTCAAACTCCATATGAAGGTGCTGAAGAGTGCTGCAAGCTCCTGTTTGCTGGCATCGAACCACTTGTTTCTCAGTTTACAGCTTCATATGGAATGGTATTGAATCTTCTCGCAGGTGCAAAGGTTACTCATACAAGTGAAATGGATGGGACAAAAGCTTTCCAAGCTGGGCGAACGCTGGAAGAAGCTAGGAAGTTGGTTGAGCAGAGTTTTGGAAACTATGTTGGGAGCAATGTCATGATTGCAGCAAAGGAGGAGCTTGTTAAAATAGAAAAAGAGATTGAAGTGCTCAATTTAGAAATAACTGATGAAGCAATTGAGAAAAAATGCAGGAGGCTCTTGTCAGATGTGGCATATAACGAGTTAGTAGAGCTGCAGGAGGAACTGCGATCAGATAAACGTCAAAGGACGGAACTACGAAAAGAGATGGAATTGCAAAGAATTTTTGCCCTCAAGTCTCTGTTACAAAATTTAGGAGATGGACAGTTGCCCTTTTTATGTTTGCAATACAAAGATTCTGAAGGAGTCCAACATTCAATTCCTGCAGTTCTCTTTGGAAACATGGACTCATCAAAGCTCATTAACATGTTTCCTGCTGATAATTCTTTGAGTGGTGCAGAACCAAATCTTGGTAAAAATCTGGACCCAGGTGCTGAATCATCTTATTATGTGGCTCTAGGTTCAGATAATTCTTGGTACCTATTTACTGAGAAATGGATCAAAACTGTTTATAAAACTGGCTTTCCTAATGTTGCTTTAACTAAAGGGGATCCTTTACCTCGGGAGATTATGAGGACACTTCTCGATAAAGAGGGAATGAAGTGGGAGAAGCTTGCTGATTCTGAGCTTGGCAGTTTATCATGTATGGAAGGATCTCTGGAAACATGGTCATGGAGTTTAAATGTGCCTGTTCTGAATAGTCTTTCTGAAAATGACGAACTCTTGCAAATGTCTGAATCATACATGGAATCTTTAACAAGGTACAAGGAGCAAAGAAATAAAGTTTCACGATTTAAGAAAAGGATATCTAGAACAGAAGGATTCAGAGAGTACAAGAAGATTTTAGATATGGCCAATATTATAGAGGACAAGATTAGACAATTGAAGGCTAGATATAAACGGCTAAGTAATCGAATTCAGCAAATCGAACCATCAGGCTGGAAAGAGTTTTTGCAGATCAGCAATGTCATACACGAAATTAGAGCACTGGATATAAATTCTCATGTAATGTTCCCACTCGGAGAAACTGCAGCTGCTATCCGTGGTGAAAATGAGCTCTGGATTGCCGTGGTTCTAAGAAATAAGTTCTTAGTACAACTAAAACCTACAGAGCTTGCTGGTGTCTGTGCAAGTTTAGTTTCTGAAGGCATCAAAATCCGCCCCGGAAGAGATAACAATTACATATTTGAGCCATCAAGAACTGTAATTAATATGGTTAATTTCTTAGAAGAGCAGAGAAATTCTCTGTTAGATCTTCAAGAAAAGCATGGAGTGGACATACCATGTTCCTTGGACAGCCAATTTTCAGGAATGGTTGAGGCTTGGGCCTCTGGTTTGACTTGGAGAGAAATAATGATGGATTGTGCGATGGATGAGGGAGATCTGGCACGCCTCTTGCGACGAACAATCGACTTGTTGGCTCAAATTCCGAAGTTGCCTGATATTGATCCATCTTTGCAAAGAAATGCATCAACTGCTTCTGATGTCATGAATCGTTCACCAATAAGCGAATTGGCTGGATAAGCTCGTCTGAAAATGGTGTCCCTCTGGTTTGCTTCCAAAAAAACGTTGCCCTTTTTAGATGAATATGTTAATTATTCTTCATGCTGCATTTTTCACAAGGCAATTAACAGTGGCGGGGCATGTTCTTACAAGGCCGTTTAGCTGTTAGCTCAAGTGAACATAACACGTCCTCTAAGAAGCCTGCTTCAAGGTGCGAGTACCTCGTATGCTTTCAATTTTTTCTCTTAAAAAAATCATTTGCACAATGATACAAAATTCTCATAGATTATGCTGAACCAATCTTTTTATAGGCTAATTTAAATTATAATTCGATATAAATTTTCATGGAAATTTGTGAACCATTGAATTGTTTATTAGGATTCTATTTTTATTTTTGAATTATTACAGATATTTAAGCATAATCCCTCCATGTTCAAACAGTCTACTTTAATTTCACTACTTTTTAAACCTTTTTTTTTTTTCTAATAAAAACCGTTTGTTCATTCATTCATAGAAAGTATTTACCTAAGTCAAGGTAACCTTTTCCGTTCGCACTGGTAAGAGCGAATGAAATTTTGATTATATGGTAAATAGGTCTCAACGAACTTTTAATTTTAAGTCAAATAAATCTATGGTTGAGTTTTCTTAGTTGTAGGAGTGTTGCGAGATTTTATGTCAGGCTATTACACGAGATGAGATTCATAGTGTATTTTCGTGTTATTTCTTTGACATTATCTTTCTTTCCCTAGGTATGAATGCGACATCAATCTCCTTTGTTCCAAAAAGGTGGTACCCGGAGGTGTTGGTGACATACAATCAATTTCTTGCTTTATTGTGTTTTAGAAGAACATTCTTGGGTTGTGTGCTTGGCGAACCAAAAGATTTAGGTATGGGGTTTGTTTGCAATAAACCTATCCTAAAAACACATGAAGATATTGCAATAAACAAGGGAAAGTGAGGATTGGTCAAAATTGTTTGAATCTCCATCAAATGGAGTTGGAGGCTGATGATCCACTAGAACTAAACAATTGGAAACATCGTAATAAAACAAACACATTTTAGGTGGAAAGCGTTCAAAATAAGAACAAGAATGAGATAATAAGCCGATTTGAATGGAAAGTGAAATCTTGAGAGGGCATTCACCATGGGCTATTTATTGCATGGATAATTGAAATTAGTAGCTTGGAGTTGGCTTTTGTATGTAATTGTTTCTGGTTAGACTCAGTTCAATTAGGGGATCTTACACTTGTTGAATTTTTGTTTTTGAACAAGTAGATTAAGTTCTTGAATGTTGAATGTTGAAATTTGGCATTTGAATTCGAAATTTGATAAGACAGCTATACCTTTAAACTCAACCTTATTTCGAGTTCTTTTTAATAGGCCTCCATGTTCAACCATACTTCCTAAACTTATTAGTTATGGATTCCTTCAACAAAATTGTTCATTCCCATACCTAAAGTTGATTTATTAGGTCTTGAGCAATTGTAAGGTCAAAGCTTACGAGTCTTTCGCGTAAAAATACTCCTTTATTGGGTAGAGTGTTCTGTACCTCATTGGCTCTTGATCTCTTCATGAAAGTGTTGTGTGTCAAATGCTACAACCACAAAACTATGATATCAATTGTTGTAGCGAAAGTGGAACGAATTTACTCACAACTATAATGAACGGAATTATACAAAGACACCAAAATATTTATATGGTTTGGAGAGAAAAAATTCCCCTAAATCCACGGGTAGCAAACAATCACTAATAATCAAAGTGTTACAAGTAAATATATCACTCTTACGCTACAAATACTCTCACCAAAATGTCACTCAAGAAATGTAACGTGACACACAAAACTCTATCAAATTCTGATATCAACAACCTTCTAGACAAGCCCATTATATTATGGACAATTGTTTGAATCATAAAAGAATTAAATAAGATTAATATTAAAATGGTTACAAAATTAATAACCAAATTAATAATATTCTTATTTAATCATTAACCGATTCATGAGAGTTAATAACTAAATTAAATAAAAAATTTATGACAATTTTCCATCGAAAAATTTTCTTTTATCGTCACAAAGCTAAATGAATAGGATTTAACAAAAAAAACATTGAGGGTAGGGATTAAATTTTAAATTTTTCCTAAATTCATCAAAACTTACCCATCCATGAACGAGTTTCTCTAAATTCTCCTTGTCTAGAGTTCAAACATTTTTATGATCTTCTACAAATTTATTCATTCAACTCGTACAGCTTGAATTAGATTGGTCTTACTATATGAAACCGTGAAAAATATTTGCTCATAAATGTCTTCAAATATATTTGAATATCTAATTTATCGGATATCTCATTATATTTAGATATATTTAAATCTTTGACAAATAATATATTATTAGAATATAATATCTTATTTAAATATCATAAAATATCCGAATATATATTTAACTAAATTCGAATTACAATATTTAGGATTAATATGTATAATTAATTAAATTTTAATTTCAACACTTAAAATTAAATATTTTTCTCCTACTCATTTCAACGCTTTAAACTAAATATATGTTTTTCTATTTGTATTTAATATATTAAAAATTAATTTAAACAATTCAAATAAAATATATTTTATTTACTTATATTTTTAATATATTAAAATAATTAGAACATTTAAAAATAAACTAAAAACTCTTATTTTGGTCTAAGGATGATATATAAATTCATTTCGTAATTTTCACAAATGTGTTCAAACTTTTTAATAAGTGAAAGTAAAATAAATGAAACAAACAAACAAGGTTTCTTCCCACAAACCTGACACCAACAGAATAACAGTGAATAGATATATTAATGTAACAAAAATTAACAAATCAGTCGTCGTACTATAGTGGTATTCTCGCTTGTCACGTGGGTCACCCGGGTCCTCGACAACGGCGTTTTCTTTTTCTGTTTACATTTATTAGCTCGAAACGGTTCGTTTTGCATAACTTCCGCTTCCGTGTTTCTGTCAACTTTCTTATTGTAATATTATTTTACAAATTTTCATAACCAAAGAGTCGTTGTAGTATAGTGGTAAGTATTTTCGCCTGTCACACAGGTAACCTGGGTTGATCCCCAATAACGGCATTTTCCTTTTTATTTATATTTATGAGCTCAAAACGGTTCGTTTTGTATAATTTCCACTTCCGTGTTTCTACCAATTTCCTTGTTGTAATGCAATGTCACGAATTTTAATTACTTTATACTTTGAGTGTGTTTTCTTATTTGTATATTTTAAATTAGCAAAGTCATTATTGCAAAATACAAAAATTAAAATAAAAACGAGTTATTTTAAAATTAAATAAATATAAAAGAATTATAAATTTTTAAATATATTATTAAAGTTGGAATGATACAAAATTAATTAATTAAACTATTCTATTAATTAATTTTCATTTATTAGTTATAGTATAGACCTAGAAGACTTAGAGTTAAACTCTTATATACGGTAGGATATGTTTTCATTGATATAATTTTTACACGTAAGTCGATCATTCACTAGTTGTTCATAAATACAACTTAGAACAAAAGTCTATTTTATTTTTGTTATTACATCTTACCACTTAAGTACCACGGATTCTCTAATTTTAATTTGTTTATGACCTTGAGTTACAATTTGTGATGTTGGATCATAAATAAAGTCTCTCTCGGGATGCTGAGAGGGTGGTTCAAGTCCCAAAATTAACATTTAAGAGAACTACTCATCTACTTGCCCTATATGGAAATGAGTGAATTCTATCTCATAAAACGGTACGCATATTGAATCGATATCAACGTCATTCTCACCCATGAAAATCAATAAATAAGCCTTCACCGGTAAAAATTTGCAAGGCAGAAATTTATTACTTCCTCAAGATTAAGATTGAGTCACATATGATAGTCTTGTAAAATATTATTTTTTTCTATTAACAAATTTATAAATAGAGATAAAATATTTTGCGATCTAGTTCTGTACAAACTTTTTGTATATGATACATCTACTCACATTTCCTAATAAACGATTTTGACCAAATTATTTGTAACAATTATAAAGTTCATGGTATCGCATATCTACTCACATAACAATTATTTCTCGTGTCCTTTATCTTTGTAACCTAAAAAATGAATTTGAATTTTTAACTCAAATCAATCTAACTCTACCCATTAGTTTTAACCTAGATTGGTTCCAAGGCAAAACTATTCAAGAGGTGAAAGATATGGTGTCGTTGTTCGGAATCACGACTCTCCACAATGGTATGATATTGTCCACTTTTGAACTTAAAACACTTATGACTTTGCTTTGGGCTTTTCCAGAAGGTCTCATACTAATGGAGATTATTCTTTACTTATAAACCCATGATCATTCCCTGAATTAGCCAACGAGGGACTCCCTCCCAACCATACTCAATCGTTCAAAGTTGTTCAAACTATAAAAACAATGTTGTGGAAGTACATTTGTGTGCTCCCACTAACCTTCTTATATCATTCCCTAAATTTGTGTGCTCGCATGGACCTTCTTATATATTTTTGTTGACTAATTCGAATTAGTTGTTTTTTATTTTTTTCACTTATCATACTTTTTTGTAGAGAGTGATAAGCTATGGTGCTACACAAATTGTTGTTCCAAAAACTTGTCAATGGGATGTTTACCTATCTATCTCACTTGATTCTAAATCAATAATACAACTACGCTTATAATGAACTTCATTGTTTGAAATGTTTAAATAATTTGGTTAGTTTATCACATTGATCAAATCAAATAAAGTATTGAATTATTCAAGAAAGATAATCCACACATTGTTAAATCATGTTATAGGATTGGAGGAGACTACAACTTCAACCTCGTGAATATGTATGGACTTCTTAGAACATCCGTTTGTTCAAATCCAGATGAACATATTAGTTGAGATATATGTTTGGAAGAAGAAATATCTTAAATTTGAAAGAAAATTTTGAGAAGATACAGTGATTTCAATGTTGATCTTAAACATTGGTCGAGAATAAATTTTTTATATTAAGTTCCAAATATTCAATACCAAAATAGGATGGTACTGACGGAATGAAAGGAACTCAAAGTGCAGTTACAAAGTTTTTTGGATAAGAGTTTTATCCACACCGATGTATCTCATTGGGATACACTAGTTTTATTTGTCAACAAAGATGGATCAATGCGTCTATGCATTAATTATAGAGAATTGAACAAGAAGATAGTAAAGAATAATAAATTCTCCATCACATAGAAAATTTGTTTGACTAACTCATAGAAACGAAATATTTTTCAAGATAGATCTACGGTCAAACTAATCATCAAATCAGGACAAGGAAGGGAAGTGTGCCAAGATGAGATATGACCTCTACAAGTATGTGGTTATGTCGTTCAGCCCAATTAATGCCCCCCACAGTATTCATGATGGATGAATTGTGCAAGAAGTGTGCTGACACATTAATAATTGTGTACATAAACAAATTTTTGTATACTTCCAGAGAAAGCAGTAGCATAAATTGTGCCTCAACCAGGTTCTAATGGAGAATAAATTATATACAAAATTCCCTTAGTGCAAATTTTAGTTGCGAACAATCTCATGTCCAAAGTTGGGATTTTTTCTCATTTCTAGGACTTGATGTTCAAAGTTGGGAATGGTATCTTCTTTTACCGTTCAATCCGTTTGGTTCAGTAGCGAAGGGAGGTCGAATGAGTGAAATTAGTAGGAGCTTGAGGTTTCTTCTTCTTCTCATCCAACTGTTTTCCCGAGTGTTTGAATAGTGAAGGAGTTCAAGAGAATGCATCTGGGATCTTTCCTTCGTGTGAAGTTGAATTAAAGGTTCAGGAGAAAGAATATGCTTGTTTTACCAGAAGTCGAATTAAAGGTTTAGGAGAAAGAATATGCTCTTGTGAAACCCTCGTTCAAAGAGTTCGTAGTTACTAAGTAGACTCGCCCAACTAAAGCTTAAAGTAGATAACTTCTTGGGCTTGTATCCCAATTTGTTTATTGTTTGGTGGAATACCAATAATTTTTCAAGAAGCTTATCGTTCTTATCATTCAATTGTTTGATTCTATCTGTAGATTTTATTCTTGAATTTTTAGGTGAAAGAATGTCCCAAGTATTGTCAACCTGTGAAGATGGTACGAATCAAAGGTGGGAGAAATACTTCTAAATGAAACAAACCAACCAAACTTTCAACCATTGTTATGTCAAATTTCAATTGCACCTCTTCCTCATCAAATCACTCTTCTGACTCTTAAGCACAAGTACAAAGTTTCTTACCTCGATTCTCCAGGTCGCCAACCAACCGGAACAGTCCGATGAAGAACTACCACAAGTAGAAAAATACATCCGTGATACTCTGATATAGACCAAGATTGTCCTAAAACTATGTATCGAACAGTCCGATGAAGAACTACCACAAGTAGAAAAATACATCCATCCGTGATACTCTGATATAGACCAAGATTGTCCTAAAACTATGTATCAATAGATCGAATAGTGTTTAAACAACAAAAGAAAGAAAAAAAAGTGTACATTTCCTTCTTAATGAATGTACTCTCTATAGGCCGTGTGTGGCATACAAAGTAGGCGGAAAACAAGAATATGCATTTAAAACTCTGTTGGAATTCCTTTCTGACTCGCAGCCAATGATTTTACAGTGGCCTCAACAAATTAATTATAGACGAAACACGCAACCAACTGCTGTATACAAATACAGTTTATTTGAAGAAACCAGAAAGAATGAAATGTGTAAATTGTAGACGACGTAGTTTCTCTCCACTTCACATCACAAATTACCTCTATTTACAACATTCGCACGCAACGCAACCGATCTATAGCTCTCGACCGACCTCCCTCCATCCATTGTATTCTTCTTCTAACTTGTCTGATTAGACAAATAATCACTAACTTCACCTACAGCTTTTCCTTTTATTTTCTTCCGGACGCTCCGTCCTTGCTATGCTCATACCGTGCCCTTGGAAACCTAGATATGCAGAGAAAGGAATCTCAGATGTTTTCTTACTCCAGTGAGCCAACACAGAAATGGGAAGAAGAATAAGCCATGAGGATGCAAAAGGGAGAGCAATATGATGCTCTAACAGAAAGAGAATTCAAGTACGTGTAATGCGGTGCTTACAATTAGGTAATGGGACGTGATCACGAGCTCGATAACCATCTTTGATATCGTTGTCCTCTGCTTGAGCTTCCATTTGAAGATCTTCATAGGTGGCGACTGTAAGAACCACTTCTATTCAACCTTCTGACTTTTGGGCGAAACAAATAATCTTCTGTATCTAAAACGTAGGAG
Source organism: Cucurbita maxima (assembly GCF_002738345.1). Lineage (NCBI taxonomy): Eukaryota > Viridiplantae > Streptophyta > Magnoliopsida > Cucurbitales > Cucurbitaceae > Cucurbita > Cucurbita maxima. The sequence goes on along the minus strand of NW_019272035.1, from coordinate 3,324,732 downwards.
ACCTATCGTGCATAAACCACATCATATCAACAGAAGGCCCCCAAATCAAATATAAATCCAAGGCTTCAATCTTTCCCAGCGCTCTCTTTGCAAGAAATTACATTTATTAAAATAGTTTTTGGTAGGGCCTTCGTGTTTGTATGAATAAAGCTTCTGTATTTTCATTGTATAACAATATATTTTGGAATACTGGAAGAAAAGTTATATAAAAAGAACTTTGTATTGGAACTCTACCTTTGATGAATTGCATGTGATTTTACACTCCAGACCGTTGACAACCTTGAGTCCTTCCATGGCCTGGCATGCAGCAGAGATATCATCCCTGCAGGCATACTTGCACTTATTTCTGAGGAGAGAAAAAGAAAAAAGGGTGTTAATGTTAATGTCCAAACCAAATAACATTAATAGTAAAATCTGAGTTTGTGAATAATCTGCATGCCTGTGTAAGTAGATTCCGGACTTTTCTTTCCTGTCAGGGAGAATAGAGAGGAAATCATTGTGCAGGTAAGCTGAGAAATTGGGATCCAGAGAAACAGCCGTAACTTCAGGCTTATCATGGCCAAATTCCATTAGCTGAATGGATAGATGACCTGGAGTGCATGACTGGTGAAAAAGGTAAGAGTATTATTACATTAAGAGCACGGCTCAAGAGTTAAAAGTTTAAATCAATGTATCATCGTTCACAAAAAGTAAATCCCAAGATCTTACACATTCGATTCGGTATATGTTATCATCATGAAGAAGCACACGGGCATTATCATGATAAACTGTGTCTACATCTTTTCCATGTTTTCTTGAATTCTCATAGACATATAATTGAAGAAGCCTGGTATCCATCTCATCAGTAGCAACGGTTTGAAGCTGAAAATAGTATTGAAATAGCCTTTCAGATCAAATTGCACAACAAAACAGCAGCAGCTAAGAAACATCTATACAGCTAAGAAATCTTGCCTGTTTGACGAGTTTATAAATCAATTTGTCCAAAGTGAATAGAACGTACGACTGGGTTCCAATAATAGATCGGCAGTCGTCCTCAAACTTCATATTATCAGACGAACCATCAAGTAAACTACGAAGTGCACTCATAAATCTGTTTCATGTTTACAGAAAGTCAAGTGATAATGAACAAATTGATAATTTTCAAGAATGTGGATAAAAGATGAAGAAACCTCAAAATCAAAGCCAATGAATATAAAAGGGTGGGGTGGTTGTTAATTATGGGATATCCAAGTGTAAGAACAAGGATGATATAGAGCTCTCTACCGATTTTCCCACTAAATAGGTTGAAGATTTAGATACCACTCCTATGCTATACAGTATAACATACGCTGTCCCACTTAGTTTTACAAATGGGATTATGTAAGGTCCGGTAGTTTTACAAACGGACCAGATTATACTGTAGATGACACTCGGTATCACAATCTTACAAAGCAACAAGGAAGAAGAAAAGGAAACTATGAAAAGTTCTACCTAGACCAAACGGACCAGATTATACTGTAGACGACACTCGGTATCACAATCTTACAAAGCAACAAGGAAGAAGAAAAGGAAACTATGAAAAGTTCTACCTAGACCAAAAGATGGAAGTCATTTCAGAACACAAATCTTATCAAGATTAGGATCTGAATAGATTTAATTCTTCCCTTTCCCATGTAATTATGACCAAAATGGGTGAAATTTAGAAGTTCCAGTAACCATGACACACGAGTATTTATAAATTCAAGCAAATGGAACCAACCTGGAGTAGAGATCATTAGGGCTAGTATCATTTGAAGCCCTCCACTTCCTCTCACCAGATGACGAATTAATCTTTGCTGATCGTATCCGCTCATACAATGTCTGTCAAACCAAAGAAATGAGGTTAAATGGTCAGTGCAAGGGAAAATTCATCGTTAATCTCGTTAGAATAAAAAACTCCAAAACCATCAGTTCAAATTTATGAACCTTACTCGGTGAAGTCTAAAAAGAACATAAAGGGAGTCATTTCCATAAAAAATTCGGGAGTTCTTTTTTTCATCCCGTAATGCCAATGGGATGTACTTGGCAAGAGGCTTCACATGAAGAAGAAAACGTTCTGAAAAGGGTAATGCTGTTCCATCACCCTCAGCACTGTGGGCATCGTCCATTCCTTCAGCCTCACCTTCACTCTCAACCTTACTATCACGGTCATGATGACCCCCATCATCCTGCCCTTCACGAGTACTGTCCTCTCCATCAACAGACTCGGTTCCAGAAATATCACAATTCTCAGAACCATTTTTGCTGTCCTCTGATGACCGCCGAGCACTTTCCTCCCCTTCGTCATCAGCATCTATATGAGTTTCTCCTGTCACACCCCTGCAAGATGTTTTGTCTGCACGCGTTCTGAAACATTGCCTGTCTTTGACACTGTCTTTTGCTTTATCAAGACTAGCTTCTTGATAATTTGAAAAATTATCCTCAAGTTCTCCAGTTGGTGATAATTCGCCCTCTTCTCTCTCTATTTTTGAGTGACCATCACATTGTTCATTGAAACTTGGAGCATTTGAGCCTTCAGCCGTCACACCATTGGACAACAGTGGCCTTGATGAACCACCCCCCTGAAGCATCCAAAAGACTATTCAGCTTGCAGCTTTGCACAACATGTATTAACCTTTATAACAGATAATACTTTATTTTTTTAAAATGGAAACATTTGATTAATGAAAAGAAAATAAAGGTTGGAGGATAAAATACCATCCCAAAACAAGCAAGGAAAAAGGTTACGCAAGTTCAATTTTCTTCTCAAATTTAAAATTTTATTTGAGAAACAAAATAACACTTAAATTATGAATACATTTTAAGAATACAGTTATTATCTTTTCACCATTACAATTTGTCTAATAAAATTCTGACCTTTTAATTTTTTTTATCTAATAGTTCTATAAATTTAAAAATAATGTCTAATGACATTTTGACCTAATAGATCATTAAAAATTCAATAACCTATTAGATAGGATTAATGTCTAGAAATTTATTAGAAATCAAACTAAAAGTTTAGGGATCTATTAAACATTTTGTAATATTCATGAATCTATTAGACACGACCACGAACATTCAAATGCTTAGCAGATAAAAGTACTAATTTAACCATAATTTGGTAATAGTAAATGATAGAAGTATGCATCATATTACGTTAAGTTAAAGATGAGTTGCAAAACCTACAAGTAAACTACTAGTCTACAGAGGTAGTTAAAATACAGTCCTCGGACTCTAAATTTAATCGACTACATCCTTGAGTACTAAAAAGTGGCAATTTCTTTAGCCTTGCTTATAAAATTAGCCAACTTTTTTGCTAACTTTAAAAACAAAATTATTTTCCAATTGAAAGTTGTAAACTTGGGCATAGAATGAGAATTATTATAATGTTACCTCTTCCTATTGATAAAGATTAGCTTGTTCATTAAAGCGACTTAGGTCTTTATGTTTTATGTTAAAAGATGGTAAATTGAGAGATCCTCCTCCCATTTCTTTAATTTCCTCGGATCACCATCAAATTAACAGAACAAAACTCTTCCTTATCTCTCAAACAAAACATGCTCTTTGTTTATTTGTTCTAACTTTTATGTTTTCCTCGATGAAATTTTTTATCTGATACCTCAGCTCTCATTTCTTATACTCTCACGACCTTGACCCTCCCCCACACATCTCTAAATCAGGAGAAAAGAAGCATAAGGCAGTTCCGATTAAAAGAAATTTTTCTGCATCATTGGCCATACCTGTGATGATGCTAACTCAAGCCCTTTATCAACACTACCATTCCAAGTTCTGGATGAAGTAGAACGCAGCCCTTGACAACCAAAAGACAAACGTTAGAATACAATGGTTAGAAAAAGATGCAGATGAAAAGCGAGCAATTAATTTGAAGTGTCAATTGGAAGCATTATGCAAACCTGATGCAGTTTCTACAATTACTTTTCCATTCTCTTGTTCGAGTGCATTGCTAACCAACGCATTGGATTTTGCCAACCTCTCATTAGAATTCTCTTGTTTGTTGTTGAACTGCAATTTACAGAGATCATCAACCTTGCTGTCAACACGGTTTTCTTTGTGAAAACTATTTTCTTCAGGGCAAGAATCTCCATTCGTGGGCCAAACCCTGCAAGGGCTTGATTGTTTAGGTGGAATGCTTTCTACTTCAGTTCTGGGAGGATCTGACAGCTTGGACTCAACACCTCCACCATTAGAACTACTGCTGATCTCTACCATGCCAACTGCAGTACCTCTAACTGCAAAATTATGTTCCCTAATAGTTTCTTTGGAATCCTCAGCACCCAGGGGCCGTGAAGGAATACCAAGCATGGGCTCCAGGAAGGTTGTCCAAATCTTCATAGCTTTATCGGACTGATCTGTGGAGCATATTTCTCTACAGGAATATTTGATAAGGTGATAGAGATCTTCATGAATATCCTGATCAGGATAGTCAAATTCCAAATTTGGGATTATAGGTCGTTTATTTTCTGCAGTAATAGAGAGCACGACATCCTCTTCCTTATGCTTCTTTTCACTAATTTCCTTGATCTCTGATAACAAAGCTGCAAATAGCATGCACAGAGCAAATGAGGAATGGAGAGAGAACTTGAAATTCACCTTTTGGGATTGCATTTGTAATTTACCTTTTGTGCTTAAGCTCTTTGTATCCTGCTGCTTGAAATAGAAGCTGCGATGATCCAGTGATTTCTGATAATTCTTAAAATATATTTCAGCCCAAACTTTATTAAAATCAGATCGACACCGTGCCCACTCTTCTTGCTTTTGCTTCAAACGGGTTAATATAACAGGGAGAGAAAGAGGAGCGTTCTTCCTTAACACATCCATCACATCAAGGCCATGATCACCATATAAGCGCTCAATGCACCTCAAATTAAGTGCTGCTAGAATGAAAATTTCGGAAATTTATATGAAGAATGTAATTTATTTAAGCATACAACATGAAGATTGAACTCATTAAATATCCTATAGATATCATCAATAAGAATACCTGTTAAATGATCTTCAATATGGACTGGATTGTCAGACAAGTTGATTTTTTCTAATAAGTCTTCGACACGCTTGGATGTTACATTAACAGACTCTAACAACATATCTAATTCAAACCTGCCAGCATAAACAGAAGACAGTTAATAATCAGTGCCAATAAAACTTCAAAAGAAAGGGAAAATAAGTGAAAATAATTCATAATATAAGTTAAGATGGTTATTAGAAAGCATGGATCAACGGAGATGAATAAATACTTCAACGTGATGATACATTCAATGACAGAAAATCAAGACTATGCATTGGCATGAAACAGTGAATGCAAAGAACTGCCAACTATATCCAATAGAGCTATAGGAAATAGACCCACAAATTTGATCCCATCTGTTATAATTCAACAGATATGAACTGATGAAAATACATGAATTAATCTTAGTTGAGGGTCCACCTGTCATCCTCACAACGAAAGAGGCTTTCTTCATACTGGTTTTTGCGCATATGTTTAAAAGAGTAATCCTCACTTCCTGAAGTGACAGAAACCCAATGATCATTTAAAACATGATCACCAATTTCTGTTCTTTGGCTAGCATAGGGTATTGGATACTGCATATAAATTACCAAAAAAAAGACAAAAGGTAAAAAACACGCCAAAATTGAAATGTCAGTTCATAATAATACTTGTTTTTGTTTTTATAAAAACAGAATAATATTTATTTTACTTCTTACATTCTTCGGAAGAAGACGGTAACTGGGTGTACACCGCTCACAATTAGAGAGGTCAAGTTCATTGATAGGCTTTGCAAAATATTTGTCCTTGCCAGAAAATAGAGACATCTTGTGGCTTCCAACATCATTATGGCCAAAAGCAACACTTTTATCAAGCCTATTATCCTTTTCTCGATTTCCATGGTCTCGTTCTTTAACACCATCCCCCCTTTCCTGATCTCGATTTCTATCCTTTTCCTCTACCTTCACCAATCTTGGTAAACTACCTTCATTCCACAAGGCTTCTGTGACATAGTAATAATTCTTTAAGGTTAAAAATTATCTCAAATAACTTTTGCAATTATATGGGGAAAGGAAAGAAAGAAGGAAAGAAACACAGAATGCCACAAGCCTGAGAAAAATCTTTTTATTGACTCATACTAGCATATAGGGCAAGGCAATCGCTTCACTTACTTTTACTCATAATATCTGCTAGAAGCCCATCTGCAGGATAGTAATTGATAAAGTTATCATTTTAGCAATACAGCATCAATAGCATCAATTTCGGGTAATATATTAATTTACAAGCAATTACCAGTTCTGTCACAAAGTGTCATAAATTCACCGAAAGCATCCATAAGGTCTGGATATCTTCCAAGCAAATCTCTCACCTGAACAAGGTTAAATGCATACAAACATAGTTAATGTAGTATTCATTTTCCGAAAACCATCAAAGGTTTTTCATAGTATAAAGGACATGGCTAAACGGGTGTAGAAATAAATCAGGGGTGTCGAAATTAGTCCCACTACTTCTAACCACCACGAAATAACCTCTGAATTCTCTTCTTTTACCAACAGCTCAAGAGTTGTTATGTTCCTTAAGTCTTTTACTCCAAAAATATGCTGGTTCATGCAGGAAAAGAGAGCTAAGGAAATGTACTAAGATCCTCTTTATTAAAAATATTTTAGAATCAAAGTTTGATAGAATTAATTTGATATTATATACTGCTTTCCTTTTTTGGTTAAATATATCATTTGGTCCTTCTATACACAATGTTGCAATTTAGTCTCTAATATTTTAAAAGCTTCAATTTTGTCCATAATATCATTGAAATTGAATCACAATATCATGATATAGACTTAAAAATATATTTTCATGACTTGGTCAGTTTTTTGTCTCAAATGTCTTACTTTAATACTACCTGACTTAAAAATCTAAAGTTTTTTGTCTCAAATATCTTACTTTAATACTACCTGACTTAAAAATCTAACAGATCTTATCCTAAACTCACCAAGAAAAAGATTATCATAGGACACTCCATAACTCACTGAATTACTAAAAGTAAAACTCATCCAATGCCCTACATATCCCAACCTCCTCGCCCCCTTCATATTTCACTCGATTAAAAAGAAAAAAACTGTTCTCATAACTTCATAAATAGATGACCAAATTAGAACTTATAAAATGTTAGAGAAATTGGAAAATGCCAAACAAATGATATATTAGACTAACTTTTAATAATGAGAATTAATTTAGAGTCACCCTGAACCACCAAAAAAATTGATTTAAAATGTTTTAGAGAAATGTAAAGCCTTAAGGAGTAGGAAATAGGAACGACAGCCCCTATCTAAAAGGAAATGTCAAAGATGATTACTAGTTGTGTATGGTACCCATGATAAAATAGCAATAAGGTCGGAGAGTTAACTTGAGGACTACAGACTAAGGAAGAACAATCATTGTTACTAAATTGCAAACATGGCCACATCAATAAATTAAATCAGATATTAACTCAACGGTGCAAAAGAGAAAATGTGCTTCCAAATTCGTTCATTGTTGCAAATACATTTGCAATGCTGCGAGCTTCTTCCATGATTAACTACCACAACACAATTTTCTGTGCAAATATATTCAACAAGACGAGTAATAAAGTTCTTGTAATATATATTTTTCATACCAGAGAATGCAGTTCTGATCGAGTGATTATTTCCTTGTCAAATATATCAAGGCACTTCACAACTTCTTGGTAAACATCAAGATTTGGTAACTTCTGCCTTATCTTCTCAATAAAAGACATACCTGTCATGAAATACACAAATTAAAAGATGGAACAACAGAAATAGCCATTAGATTACCGATTCAAGATTTCTTTGCTACCAAGTTTAAGGACACAGTTACAGCTCTTTTTGCTGAAATCAAATATAGATTACAGATTAAAAATTACAAATTTAAGAAAAGGAACTTTTGGAAGGATGTACAATGAAAACGACGTTGCAGATACACTTTACATTTTGTTATCATTAGGACATGAAACGCACACCAGAAAGTTACTCACCTTCTCCACCTGGACGCAATTTCTCTGAAGCTGTATCTTCAACCCTAATGGTAGATTTCTTCTTTAGGGAAAAACTCTGCATGCTGATGTCCCTACTGTTATCATGCTCATTAAACTTTTTATCAACGTCTCTATACTGTTCCCTACTATCTGTGTTGTCTCTCCTGTCCTTCTCTTTTTCACTGTACTGACATTTATCTTTATCACCTTTTATAGTTACTCTAGCATGGTCACAATCAGGATGGTTAACACCCACGTCGTGGTCAGCATGTGAAGCCATTGTCCTCTCTTTCTGTAAATGATGAACACAAACTAAATATTGGCCAAACAATTGAAAAAAATGAGAATGTTGTGAAAGCATTTAAAACCATGTCAATAAGTACTTGTTGAATAGGTGGCATTGAAGAATTTTTATCACGAAGCACAGAATTTCTCAGAGATGACACGTGATTATTTGAGGTTGTGGCTGAAGCATCAGGCAGAAAATGAACAAACTCCCTGAGAAGATCTGGGTGGTCTTGCAGCAGTGCAGAGATCTGCAAAAGGCAAAACTTGTCATCAAATGTCAAAAGACCAGCAAAAAGAGGAAATCTTGAAAGTAATAGCCATTGGAATGTTGTTATAAAAAGAGTCATGAACTTGAAAGTGAAAACAAACCTCCCGGTACACCTCACTTATAGATTTGTTTTCCTTCCTGTACAAATTCAATATTTCTAAAAATGACTTGTATACATGGCTATCACCTTCGAACCGTGTCTGCATGTAGGGAAGAAAAAAAAGAAAGAAAGACATCTGCTTATAATGCAGTAAAGAAAAAAAAAATCACACCAAAATACGTCAAAATGTGATTTTTAATTACCTTAATCTTACCGACAAAGTTGATAGCTTCTTCAAATTGAACAGGCTTCTTCTTTTGAGGAGGTATTTCATCCTCAGGAGAACAAGTTATTGCAAATCCTTTGGGCAAAAAAGTATTGAAGCCCAAAATCAGGTCACGATGACCTTTAAATAGATGCTTTACTCTTGCTATGACACCGGCAGTATCAATTCTAGAAACAGATAACATCAACACGGATCATTCAAAACTCAAGAGAATACCTATAAACTAGACTGGGAAAGGAAGAAAGTACACATTTTCTTGCAACCAAACCTTTGAGCCTTGAATTCTTTCATAACTTCAAGAAAATCTTCATATGTTTCCTTCTTGTCTCGGAAGATGTCCTTGACATTCTTAAGATATTCTAGGGCATCATTCGTTGTTAGTTTCTGAATACTGCCACCTCCCACCATCTGGCTCTGCACAGTTCTTCATTCCCAAGGCGATATACAGAAAAATAGAAAGATCTGGTAATCACGGTGATCTATAGAACTCACAACTGAAGGAGTCTCAAGAAAAAATATTGCACAAACAAGCACTTCTCATTAGTTAATTTGGCAAACCATCTGTCCTGATCATAGTATTCATTAGATGGATTCATTAAATGGAAAATCCTCGAGCATAAATCAGTATATTTCGCATCAAGTTAAAGCACAAAAAACTACCAGAACTCAAAAGATTGGCAAAGGAGAAAACGAAGTAAAAGGATAAAGCAAACTCAACACACAAAACCTTACTCCCAAAAAAAAATCCATATATTTGCAAAAAAAAATCGAAATAGTGGCAAACCAAAATTCATCAAACACATCAAAAATAGACATACGATTCTCCTCTAGAGGGAAATACTGGACGCTGGAGGTGTGATTCCATGTTTACATCCTCTCTGGACCTCTTCATCGCTAAAGTTAAGTATTTGTTATGGAACAGCAAAGCATACCCCACGCCGGATTAGAACCAAAATCCTGCACGCCACACTCGTTGTTTGAAAGAAGGGCGGCAAGCAAGCAGCAGATCTAACCAAGAGAAGGAAAGAAAAAAGTTAGAAAAAAAGTAAAAACGAGAAATCATTCGGAACCTGTGGATGGATCACCAACAAAAACAACAAACAAAATCTGAAAACAACAAGATTGAAGGAACGAAAGAAAATAACATTGAGATGAAATTGGAGAAGGAAAAGACGAAGGAATTACATGAAGAAAAATTTGCGATGAATCGTGAAGTCTGGGTGAATGAGCAGGAGTTGTGCAGTAGCAAGCTAAGAGAGAAACGCAATGAAAAGGAAGGAAACTGAATAAGAATGAAGGAAGGCTTTTGAAGATTATGTGATTTTCTAACAACCTTAGGTGAAGAAGAAACTCTCTAAATCTTATATACTCCCATATATTTAAACCTTAAAATTATTAATTTTGTACATCCTATATTTATTATTTATTATTTATTATTTATTATTTATTATTTATTATTTATTATTTATTATTTATTATTTATTATTTATCTCCCCCATTTTATCTTTTTCAAAATTCCACCTTTTATTATATTATCAAATTAATTTAAATTAGTCTCTATTAACATTTTCTTTCAAATATATATAAAAAGATAAATTAATTTGCAAATACAAGATATTTAAATATTTTTTTTAATTTGGCTGTTAGACGAACCCAACTCTTCACAATTATATAATATTGTCCACTTTGAGCATAAGCTCTCATGACTTTATTTTGGACTTTCCCAAACGGTCTAATACTAATGAAAAGAGTATTCCTTGATTATAAACTCATGAGCATTTCTTAAATTAGCCGATGTGGGACTTTCATCATCATACCCCGACTAATTTAGGAATGATCATGTCTTTATAAGCCAGGAATATTGTCTCCATTGGTATGAGGCCTTTTGGAAAACTCAAAACAAAGACATGAGAGCTTATACTTAAAGTGGACAATATTATGTCATTGTGGAGAGTCGTGTTTGTCTAACATTGGCCACTAATTTAATTGAATACAATGTAAAAAGTATCGTAAATTCATATCACAAACCACTATTTTCCTCTAGAAATTTTGGTTTCTGGAGAACGCTAGGTGGGTCTCGACAACCCGATTAACGACCTATTATTATAACTATTCTATTTCCATTTTCAAAGTATTTGTTATAGTCCGTGTTCCAACGTTCTAATTTTCCACGTCTCTTTAAAATATTTTAAAAGGGAATTTAGAATCTTATATATATATTTTATGAATGTTTTATTTTTCATAATTTGAGATTTTGATTAACTAAACAAGTGAAGGTGTAAATTAGTTCTTGTTTAATTATTATTCACCTCAATTAATCAACTCAATAAATGAAGAGAAAAAAAAAAGAGAAACTCTAAGTTTTATTATTTCTAACAAATAGAGAAATAAATATTTCCTTTAATACAACTAATTAAATTTTAAAATCATTCGCTTTTTAAATCATCCGATAATAATCACTACAAGAAAAATAAGATCCCGATCAAATGTTTGATCATGTCAAGAATCTTACTTGAGATTCGAGTTTTAAAATTACTGCAATTTTTAAAATCAATGAAGAGGTCCAGAGAATATAAATCACTGTAATTTTAAAATCTCAAACAAATATTCTTAACGTGATCGATCTTGCTTAAGACAAGAACACTTATTTTAGATTCGAATCACTCCACATGCAAGATCGATCATGTCAAGTTTGAATGATTTTAAGCATGAAATTTAAATTACATTGAATTGCAAATAAACTTAATCTCTTTCTACTATATTTTTTGTCTCATTTTACAAACATAACATACATGACTTTATATAACCTCGGAAGTAAATATCACTTTTATTTACCTACAAACAATAAGTTATATTTAATAGGAACCGACCAACTCAAACAAGTCAAATTGGTTAGTTACCTTATGTTTGTTGTTCGAGTCGATTTTGCATATATCCATTAGCCAATTATCAATTCTAAGAAGAGTTTAAATCGACCAAACTGATCGAATAAGAAAACAATAACAAAAATAGTGTGCCCTCGGGATGATCATCAACTTGATATTATTAAAAAATTGCATATCAATCATATTGCATAAAACTGAGGTGTATCGCTATTTTATCCATTGTAATAACAACACTCGCTTAAAATGAGTTTATCTTGTTAGATCACGACTCTTCACAATAGTATGGTGTTGTCCATATTGAGCACAAGCTCTCATGGCTTTGCTTTGGGCTCTCAAAAGCAAATAGAGATGATATTATCTCATTGGTTTGTAATCAAATAATATTATCTCATTGGTATGAGGCCTTTTAGAGAAGCCCAAAGCAAAGCACGAGAGCTTGTGCTCAATGTGGAGAATATCATATCATTGTAGAGAGTCATGTTCATCTAACATATCTAATGCATTGACGTTTTCTTTTTTAATCTTTCACAAATATATAAAAAAAAGTCAAAATGTTTGGATATAATTTAAATAAAGTCTATTATTAGGGTAATCAAAATTTAGTATCCCAATATGAAATAATATATTTGATATTCCATATTATTAAAAATCCAAAATTTCAAACTTGGATTTTGTTCGGGGCTATTTTCGTCTTTTCAAAAAATCAAACCCGGATTTAATTGAATTAAAAAATCTTAAAATTTTATGCATGCAAATACATGGAGCATTTAAAAATTCGTAGCATCGAATTAAATCCTAAATATTAAAATCAAAATGAAAATATTTTAATTTATGTTTGTAATAATTACTTTAAAAATTTTATTTTCATGGGCATTTTCGTAAATATATCTCCCAACTATATGAAATACGATTTTATTTTGATTGAATTAATTATTTTTCGAATTAATTATATAAACCACTTATAACATTTGAATCTTCAAAAACCGTCCTTCCTAAGTTCGTTCTACTGCTCAACTCTTGCTCATTCGACAAAGCTTCCGCAGATTTTCTTCAGGTAATCGTTTATCTTTTTCTTCCATAATCGTGTCATTGTTGCCTTGCTATGAACAAATGTTAATTGTTTTCGTTCCTTCAATCTTCTTGTTCTTTTAGGATTTTATTATCGTGCGTTGCTATCAAGAAATGTTAATTTGTTTCGTTCCTTCAATCTTTCTGTTCTTTTAGGATTTTATTATCGTTGCGGTGCTATCAAGAAATGTGAACTGGTTTTGTTCCTTCAATCTTCTTGTTCTTTTAGGATTTTATTGTCGTTGCCTTCTGTCGAGAAGTATATTGGTTATGGTTGAGGATTAAATGAAAACTAATGATCAGGACAGAGGTTTGCCAAATCGATAGAATGAGACGTGCTTGTGTCTGTATCTTGGTACTGGTTCAGTAGTGAGTTCTATAGATCACCGTAGTTAACAGGTGCTTTGTCAGAAATGAAGAACCGCGGGGAGGCAGATGGCAGTATCCGGAAATTAACAGCGGAGGATGCCCTAGAATTTCTCAAGAATGTGAAGGACGTCATTGGAAACGAGACGGAAAAATATGAAGAATTTCTTCAACTCATGAAGGATTTAGCGTTTCAAAGGTTTGGTTGCAATATAAAATCTAGTTTATAGGTTTCTCCATTTGAGTTTTGAAGTGATCTGTGTTGTTATCGATTTGCAGAATTGACACTGTGGGCGTCATAACAGGGGTAAAGCGTCTATTCAGAGGTCATAATGACCTGATTTTGGGCTTTAATACCTTTTTGCCACAAAGATATGCAATAGCTTGTCCTCTTGAGGATGAAACGCCTCCTCGAAGGAGGCGGCCTGTTAAACTTGGAGACGCTTTGGAATATATCAGTGAGGTTAAGGTAAATTTTGTCTCAAAACTTGAAAACTTTCATTTTAACCATTGAAGTTTGGAATTTGAAGTTTTTTCTCGTTCAATTCATGATGGAAAAGTTTGTATCTGCTTATATATTGTTGAAATGAACAATCTAAACACATGCGGGATGAAAATTTTGGTTTAGGTTTAGTGAAGAAGTTACAAACAGAAAAAAGAAAATTTGGGGCTTGAGGTTGAAGGATGAGGACGACCAGATGAACAATGTGTTTCTATTGTTCACTTATGCAAATTTAACCTTTTTTGTCTAGGAATTTAATAGCGAAAGGTTGTTTTGAAACAAACTTCAAATGTTAAAATGAAGCATTTACGAGTTTTGGTATAAATGAAACCAACTTCGTAGTTTAGGAGTATTTTCAATCACTTTTTGACGTAGTTTGATGTCATTATTTTGCTTTCCTGCATTATATACATTTTTGTTTTTGTATATGCAGAGACGGTTTGAAGGTGAGTTCCATATATTCAATTCATTTATGAGAAATTTGCATTTGTACAAAAGAGGAAAAAAGCCTCTAAGTGAGCTCCACCGGGAGGTTTGTTTTCACATTTCAAGTTCAAGTAAGAAACAAATTTGCTGTTTTTGTTGCTTCATTTAAGATTAATAGTTTTGGGTTTGCAGGTTTGTGTACTGATGCAAGACCACCCAGACCTTGTTGAGGGTTTTGCTGATTTTCTTCCTTGTCCTTCACTCACAACAACCTCAAACAATGATCGGTGTTGACCGTCCTGATGAAGAAGGTGATGAACTTTCTAGAGTGGGTTTCATAATGTCCTAATCATAATGCAATGAAAAGTTAATATTGTTTTCATTACACATTCTTTCTGCTTGGTGGTTCTGTTTGGTTATTCAAGTTTTTCGTCTCTGTTTAAAGAAGATCTTGGCATTGATCAATATCTTTATTCTTGTTGTTGTTTAACAAGCCATTGTTCTTTTTTGGCGTCTTTGAGTATTCTTTTTGTTGCATCTGTCTTCTTGGTGTCAGTGTTTCTTGTTCTCGTAAGGGTTCTAGCTTTTAGTCCTATTGATTCTCTTTTTGCATTCAGTTCTTCTTCCTTTTCACCAATCAATCAAAAGTTTGTTTCGTTTCTTTCTTTGGGATCTGTAATATTGTCCTGTATTTCATGACAGGTATGTCTTTAATTGAGAAGATGAATCAAAAGTTACCAGAAGTTGATGTTCCACAACAGTTTGTGAAATGCCTTGATGTTTTTGACAGGGAAATAATCCCTCCATAGGAACTGCATTCTATGGTATGAATCAAATGCATACATCTATTTGCTCAGAAAATTTTGTTATAGTAATCAATCATAGAAGAAACTCATTTGTTACTGTTATATTAGAAACTATGGATCATGCTCAATCAATATTCTTGTGTTCTCAAGGGAAGATGTTTACTGATGTTGAAGTGTCTGACAGGTGGCTCTACTAATTACACGTGTAGCTGACGTGGATGCGGAACACAGGGAAGATTTCTATAAGCGTTCAACTTTCAGGTTAGCATGTTTCTCCCTGTTTTTGTTTTTTGTTTTACTCTTCAACTCAATCCTTCTCACATTCAATTGCACCATTTTCTTCAATTTGAGTCGAGTCTGGAGGCTCTTGGTTTGATTACCCTTTACAAGAAATTGTTACAGATTTAGATTTTCATAATTTTGAACTGGAAAAAAGCTTGAATATCGATCAGTTTTGTAACTCACATCTCAACCTTCCTTTAATCATCAGCAAGGAATTGATGGTTTGGTAAAGATTAGCTCCCTTTCAAACTCTCGAGTAAATATCTTATTAGATCAGTCTTTAACCTTTTAGGGAATCTTTTTGTTTGTAGTTTCATACTTAATTCAGATTAACTTCCCCCATCCACCTCCACCATAAGAAGTGTTTCTTGAAGATAAGTCCAAGTCTAAACCAAAATAGAAAATTAAGACAAAATTCTTATCAAGGAAAAACTTGCTTTTTTGTTTTTAATTTTTAAATACTGAGCTTATTAATACTATTTACACCTATTAATTTCTTTGTTTTGTTACCTATTTTATCCAAATATTTTTCAACCATACAAAAGTTTTAACAACTAAAAAATTTTAAATTTAAACTTATTGAACACTAATTTAATTAGCTGTGATGACTATTTTACAAGTAATAATAATCTCAAACTAAGCCTAAGTTAGTTTTGAAAACAAATTGTAGTTGCACAAAGTCTCTTGTACTAACTCGATAGCTTTAAAATTAAGACCTACTTAAAATAAAAGTATATAAGAAATCTAATTTTATTTTTATTTTGTCTTCACCCACTTTGTCGTTTTTTTTTTCTTTTTCTTTTATGATCAGTTGCTTCACTACCTTGTTTTCCAACTTGTCTTGTCTATAGTAAGTAATTAATACTAAATTGTTGTGATTTAGTCAT
This sequence comes from Cucurbita maxima, assembly GCF_002738345.1. Taxonomy (NCBI): domain Eukaryota; kingdom Viridiplantae; phylum Streptophyta; class Magnoliopsida; order Cucurbitales; family Cucurbitaceae; genus Cucurbita; species Cucurbita maxima. Next base: position 3,308,595 of record NW_019272035.1, on the reverse strand, counting down.
TATAACTAAAATAATGTCTATTTTTGTGCTTTAAACATAAAACTATGTAATAAAGATAGATATCTAACTTTATATATAAAAAAGGGAAATAGACGTGATAAATAATAATTTTTAAAAAATTTCCATTTCAGTAATAAACTCCTAATTTATGTGACTTCTTTTTTTCTTCAAGTTTTATTTATTTTTTTTTTAATTTTGAAACAGGAATGGATGCAGGATTTACAAATATTACCTTGAAAAAACGACAATGACCAATCCAAAAGCCATAAACAAAAAAATTGAAGTAATTAAACACAAAATCAATAGTTTAAAAATATAGTGGATATCATTTAAGGCTAGTAACATACATCACCATATTCAATCAGATGTTTTTGTTAGATGAATACATCACCATATTCAATTAGGTATTTTTGTTAGATGAACACGACTGTATTAAAGCAGCCCAAGCGAGACTTACCATATCCATGTGAATTATGTCCCCTATCTCTATGAATATAAAAGAATTATTCCATAATTGCTCACTAATAATTATTATTCACTAATAATAGTGGAATCACTAGCGCATAGTCAAAAAGAGATTCGGGCACAACACCATTGATATGAAATTGTCCACTTTAAGAATGAATTCTTATGACTTTACTTTAGACTTTCTCAAAAGACCTCGTACAAATAGAGAGAATATTATTTAATTATAAATTCATTAGAATGAGTTCTTATGATCATTCCTCGTCTTTTGAAGCTAGGATTAAATTTCTTTTTCTAAGATTCTACCAGTTTGAAAAAATTAAGCACAAAAAAATTAAAATTTGTGAACTAAAAATTGAAATGATGGGCGCGCCGGCTTTGCTGAGATACGACAATATTTGAGAAGGTACAGCCTCCCTAAATCAGAGGTCAATATAGGGTAAATAAGAACAAAAAAGTGGCAACTGAAATTCATTAATTTTCAATATTAATCCGTACAATTTCTCCCTCTTTTTTGTTTTAGGACCCAAAAATAAAGGTTTTCTTAATCTTCAAAATTCAAAATTCAAATTTTAAAATTAAAAAAAAAAAAAAAAAACTTTGTAATTTAATCTTAAATTTATAATATTCTGAGTGTATGGCAAACTTTTTCAATTTATTTAATATTTTTTTATAGTTCTTAAATCAACACGATTCAAAGTCAATTTTGATCAATATAACCAAATAAATTAAGGCAACTTGCATTTGATCTAAAAAAATGTTAAAAAGTGGTCAAAAATCTCGACTCCTATCTTATTTATCCGGTGGAAATCAACTTAACCTCAAAATATAAATCATCCAAATATTTACCAAAACTCAGCTTTAAATTTGAGCAAGCACTACAACATCATGGAACTACTAGTATAAAATGGAACTACTAGCATAAAATGGAACTTCAAAAAAAAAAAAAAAAAGTCTCTTCAATCTCTGCATCTTTCTAATGGGAATTGGTGCATTGATGATCCCCCCAAACTGGAATCCTTTTCTCATAAACTAGAGGAGTGAACACAGGGAACCCTTGGTACAGCTTTAACAACGACGTCATTTTCATCATCCTTCAAGCATTGTTTGGGCAGCGTCAATCAGGGTTGGCCTAAAGTCACTTGAAGCTCTACCAAGAACAGTGTAACCTTCCCTGTCTTCCACATCCACGTCCGCTCCATGTCTTATTAGAAGAAGAGCAACCTGTCAGACACATCAACATAAAGTTACACATCTTCTCTTGAGCTTACACAACTAGTAATAACATTTGTCTACCACGACAACACAAGCAATATCTACATCTAAACCACCAATGCTAATCACAAAACTAAAAAATAAACATAGCCCGATGTTTAAAAACGTGATGAAATACGTAATTTATTTTAACTGAATTGAGTTATACTCAAGTTGGTACTAGTTTTATAGAAAATTAGAATTATTTGCCTCATTAATCATCAATCACAACGCCCCTTTCAGCCAGACGAAGATGTCATATACAACCAACATCATAGAACAGATGATAGAAACAAACTTATCTAACTAAAGAAAAACTTATAACAGAGTTCGGAATATATGTGTATATAAGAACCAAAATAACCTCTTTGTTTTCGCAGATTACTGCGTTCATAAGAGGTGTTTGACCAGCTTTATCAGTTGCATCAACTTCTGCTCCTTCCTCGATCAGAAGCTCACACAATTCTGAGTTCCCAGTGCTAGCTGCTCGATGCAACGGCGTGCAGCCCACCTAATTTTTGTTCAATTCATCAGCTCCAATGAGCAATATTGATCAGATGATTCACAAGTATGACACAATAAGACTTTTCAACTCTAGCTGTACAAGCAAACTACATGTTGAATTGAAATAAAGCTTAGGCAATTTAAAATACTATATATGAGGTGACTGACATGCCTTGTCTTTTGGATTAATTTTGGCTCCATGTGAGATAAGAGTTTCAGCAATCTTCAACCACCCTTTGCTCGAAGCATAATGAAGAGCAGTGCGACCACCATTATTTTTCAAATTTACCTCGGCTCCTGAAAGATGAAAAATGAAAGGTCTTGAGCATAAACATGTGCGTATAAAAATCTCAAGTATAGAAATCGTGTTCATCATAAACATGATATATCATGAAAAAAGGATGCAGTGAGTTTATTAAATAATTTTGGTTTAATCGTTCATTTGTTTTAATTACTCAGCGGCTCTATTCCAGTAAAAAGAAAGGTTTTGGCTTTTGTAACATACCCTATCAAAATCAATTTCAATTGTAACTTATGAGTAAGATTTCATTTGAAGACTTTTATGAGAGCATAGGCTATATCAAAACATCGCGAGGAATGCTTTAAAAGGAAGAAAAATGAAGAGAGAAAAAGACAGCTTCGGAATTATAGATAATTCCATAAACATATTAATTCCTGCATTCACAAGAGTATAGTACCTAGTGAATAATCTTTCTTCATTCTCTCTCTCTCTCTCTTTTTTTTCCTTTTCAAATGTGACGAACATAGCTTTTAATTAAATCAGGGGAGAAAGATACGAAGAAAGAAGCAATTATAGGGTCTGCAAAAGAAAAATTTATTGGGGAGGTAGGCACAGTGTTGTTGTTGGTCTCATGGCTGATAGAGGCACCATCAAAAGCATCTTTTAATTTTTTTTTAGTTCATCTTTTACTTTCTTTCTCATGCATCTAATAGTTAAATAGTTAAGAGTGCGACAGTCGCATAGAAATTTTTCTTGAATGAAGGTAATAAGAAACCAACACAAATAAAAGAGAATAAAAACGACTCACTCAAAAGGTATAAAAATTATAATATTTACAAATTACTATCAAGAGATAGACAAATGAAAAGAAATTTAATCTCAAGAGAGCACAAAAGTTTCTTATCCTTATCATGCCCTTGCCCTTTCTCTTGCCCTTGCTTCTGAAAGGGTGAGCCATGAGAGTGATGAGCAAGAGATATTTGAAAGAGCAGAGACAAGGCAAGTGATGGGGTCACACGGAACAACCAATACCCAATACTGCTAGTGGAAGTGCAAGTCAGGAAGACATTATTACTGCCTTCCTCATTCTATTAGCAGAGGCAATACCACGAAAGGAAAATGAAATATTGGGGTTCCTTTGCTGGATATTTAAGTGTTTAGACCACTGGATAAAAGAGAAAAAAGGAAGCCATGAAGACAGTCCTCTTTAAGGTTGCCTTCCAACAACCACCAGAATTCTTCTGCAGATAGTTGTCGTTTCTCCAACAAGATCAGCATTCTCCCCCACTCAACCTCTCTGTCATTGAAAGATCTTTTAAACTTTGTGGTCCATAGACAAGAGCTGTGATGGTTCCTTCGTAAATTTTTAATTTAACTTTTCAACCAACCAAAACTTTATAAGTTGTTAAAAGATCTTTGAGTTTTGTTATTTTCAAAGTATTTATTTCATTTCTAGCATAGGTTTTAATTATTTGAATTAAACGGAATTTAGAAAAGTTGTCAAGACCATTGGCTATATAAACCCAAGGAAAGCTTTTTGTTTCCATACAGTTGAGTTGAACGATTTGAAGTTGAGTTTTCTCTTTAGAATTGCACCAGAGAGCATTCTGCCCCTTTGCAAGCCTTGTATTTAGGGTGCATGTCTTAAAACATTCAAGCTTGTTTAGTCACCAATTTGTAGTGTTTTAACCTTAGATAAAAATTAATTTTTTTTTCCCTTTTTAAACAAGAAACAACTTCTCACTGATATAATGAAAAGGAAAATATTCAAATGATACCAACTCCTCTCCAAAGGAAGTGGAAAAGAAAATAGAGAGAAAAAAGAAAAAAAAAACAAGCAAACAAGATCATAAAGAAATTATAAAAGAAAAGGGAATGACTAAGAAACAAAAAAGACCTATCAAACAAAAGCTTAGCTTCAAAGAAAACTCAAACAATAACCACAAAGTATTGCGACCTAATAAAGGGAAAAATTTGTAGGTTCGATTCCTACCGGATGCACTTGGAAGGTTCAGTTCAATCGCCTTTAATTTGAGATTTAGATCCTGAATCTCCATAAATGGGTATGACTGGTTAAGGGGACCTGTTTTCTTTTGCAACAACCCCAAGTTAAGTAGTTCTTGCATTAACCAGTTTGAAATTAGGCTGAAATGACTACAAGTGTGTGCATTTATCAAGAAGGTACACCCCAATTATGAGGTACATCAGTAGGTGTTACAATAATACATAGATGAGTTTTGTCTGGTAGAACCACTCCGTCTTCTGCCCAATGCGGTACAATCCTGTTTTTTGGTCGTCCCTCGAGTGGGGCTCATTTTATTTCAAGGAGGCGCCAAAGGGTAGGAGTTCTAGACTCCTTTTACACCACCGTGTAGGGAGTTTCAAATGATCTTCAACAAAAGAGTACTTATACCCGAAACTAACACAATGAGTAGGTAGAAAATACCTAGGGTCGAGAGAGCATGTAGAAAATACCTAGGGTCGAGAGAGCATGTAGAAAATACCAAGGGTCGAGAGCTTTAAATGTGCTATGATCTCAATAGGTTAGAGACAAGTTCTTGACGGAGATTCATCTACCATAACCTTCAATAAAATTTATTTGGACGACTATGCTCTTCATGAGACCATATTTCAATAAGCAAATCTAAATCACCATCGTCTTCATTTACCTTCATAATCAAAAGTTTTAAATGAGTCCCTTCAAATTTAGTGAAATCTTGCTTGCATGAAAGGATTAATTGAATCAGAGTCCTTAAAGTGATCTTCCAAAGCATCTTTGATCTCATTCCAACTTTTGTGAGCAAATAACCTAGAAGCAACCATTAGCTCACTGGAATCCAATTTCACCGTTAAACATTTTTAACCCGTTGAGAATAAGAAAAAGACAACTTTTCAACAATACTTAAAGAATCTTTTGAGATCTCATTGACCGGAAACCCAAGCCCCTGTTTTTCATTCAAGTTCTTAAATACATCCTCTACAATACAACCGAAAGAAAAGAATTTTTTTTTCCCAAAGACAATTTAGCTAAATTAAATACTTCATGAGAGTTGTCCTCTCAGAAAATATACCAACCTATTTTTAAGAAACTCATAGGGACTTGAATCAGCTTTCTTCCTACAAAAGGTGGCCAGACAATGCAATCAATGAACCAACCAAGCGTTGTTGACCGATTGAAAGCAGGTACTCTTGCAAGAAGTCCCTAACAATGTTTGGTAGTTGGAATCTTGCATACATATATTAAATTGTCCCTAGATAGGATGCCCATCCAAGAGATGATGTAAGGATTGAGTGTTAGGAATCACGACTCTTCACAATGATATGATATTGTCCGCTTCCCCAAAAGGCCTCATACCAATGGAGATATATTCCTTACTTATAAACCCATGATCATTCCCTAAATTAGCCAATGTGGGACTCCCTCCCAACAATCCTCCCCTCGAACAAAGTACACTATAGAGCTTCCCCTGAAGCCTATGGAGCCCTCGAATAACCTCCCCTTAATTGAGACTCGACTCCTTTACTGGAGTCCTCAAACAAAGTACACCATTTGTTCGACACTTGAGTCACTTTTGACTATACCTTCGAGGCTCACAACTTCTTTGTTCGACATTTGAGGATTCCATTGACATGGCTAAGTTAAGGACATAACTCTGATACCATGTTAGAAATCACGACTCTCCACAATGGTATGATATTGTCCACTTCGAGTATAAGCTCTCATGGGTTTGCTTTGGGCTTCCCCAAAAGGCTTCACATCAATGGAGATGTATTCCTTACTTATAAACCCATGATCATTCCCTAAATTAGCCAATGTGGGACTCCCTCCCAACAATGCTCAAAATTGAGACCTTAGAAGAAAAAGTCACATGACTTGGCTTCGAGCATAGGGATAGCTCGACAAAGTCTATTGCCCATGTGGAAGAGTGCGTCAAAGGTTTAGACAACTCCCTGAAAGCAATGGTTTAGATGTTCTCAGATCTTTCTAAAGACGTAAAGGTTGCCCTTGATGTTGTCAGGATCGTAATGGCGAATTTGAGTGCTAAATTAAACATCACCATTAGAGCAGTGAAGAACCAAACCCTTAACACGATTTTGAGAATACAAAGGAGCATGGTATTTATTTCTAGACGTAAAATTTTGTGAACTGTTCACCAAAACGATATCTTCCCTCTTTGAATCTTTAACAACGAAAGGCAAAACTTCATATTACAACTAATGAATCCATGGGATGAAAGTGATTCATTTAACCTCTCTGATTCCCGTAAAGGCATTTCATGGTACAAAATATTTGCATTAAACATATCAAATTTTGATTCAAAATTAATTCCTTTCTCTATTATGAAAGTTACAGTGTCAACATTCACATTTGAAAACAAATTAGGTTCCATCATCTCTTGTTGGGTTGCAAACTTGGGCATCGCCTCAACTTCCTGAAGATTCTTAAAACACCTAAATAGACAATAGACCATCAATTGCAGACTTAAAGAAAACACTGTCCTTTCTCTAATCATTTGGAACAACACCCCATCATTCATAACCTGACGCAACCTAAAAATGTCCAAAGGGTTAGTGAAATCATTTAGTGACAATTCACCTTGGATAATGGACTTATATACTCAAACAGATAGTGTAGAGCCTTATAATCAACACAAAACCTCCTACTATTGCCTTTTTTTTTTTTTTCACTAGGAGTATCAGGTTGGTATATGGTAATGTCTCCATTTAACATTTCTTCGATCAATTTCAAACTTCTAAGCATAAGTGTACCTGTATGGCTTGACATTGATGGGTGGTTCACACTCCAGGAGTTGGATTCAATTGTCAATTAATCATTGAGGGAAAAGTTCATCAATAGTTGGAATAATTGTTTAGAACTTTTGGATAACAACTTCAATCGCTAGCACATGGAGTCGAGTTCTAGGGTTGTCAATTCTACCACATACTCCACAACTGACAAGTGCCTCTACTCGTCAAAATATCCCTGGTCCCAAGTTTTTGTTAGGCTTTCAAGGAAACACCTATTTGAACCGATGTTAGATTTCCTACCATACTCTCTTCTAGTTGCTTATGCGTCATCGTCTACCCCTTTCTCAGGATTAACGTGCTTTGACACCAATATGATAGGTCCAAGAAATTTAAAGTATGCAATGTAGAGAACAAAGTAACGATATCACCATACAAAGCTCGACTAACTTGAGAGAGGAAATCTCTACTAAAAATGCACTACAAATCCCAAGATAACCATATCCCTCCCCCCTCCTACCTACTAGCCCTGAAAGGCAAAGTGTCTTCTCATTCTAACTAACTTTCTTTTGCTTTACCTTTTTACCCTTTCTAATATAGAAGTTTATAATTGTGGCCTAACAATCTCATACTTCATGCTATGGCAGGTACAAATGCTGGTAATTTTCTACTGTGTAGACAAAAGGTGACTAAGGCACCATACAACAATCAACTAAGCCAATTCAAGAGGCCTTCTATTCTCCCTTTAACACATAAACTTTCTCACCCTCACACTAATTTAAAAGGATACATTTCCCTTTCAACCCTCCTATAATAAGCTTTCACTATTAAAGACCTAAAATTACTCCTGTCCGAAACACCTTGTCCCCGATGTGAAAATCTAGAAATTAGTACTGAATATCCTGAAAAACCGTCCATGATGCTGATTCTCCAAAAGAGGTCTTTCTATTATACTAGGATCTTCCAAACATTAGTGTCAGTGGTCTCTCGTTCCACTATCCATTTTTAGGTTTAAGTTCAAATTAGAAGGTGAGAGTCACAGTCTTTATCAACACCCAATAAACTAATGATAACAAGAGAAGATTAAAAACGACATAGTTTGATTACTAGACAGTTTTAACAAATTTCATGGGCATCTTGAAGATGGAAGGTGAGAGTCTAAGGTCCCCTTTTCTAGAGACCTCCAATAATTAACAGTCGCCTACAGTGCAGAGTCTATAGCAAGATTCATCCGTATGCTAAACAACTTAGCTTTGTACATAAACTAGCCGACTCAAAGCACTACAAAAGCAACCAGATATACAAAACATCAGAAAATCTTAGAATTCACTTACTTCCGCTTAGCAAGATATCTAAAATATCAGACCTCCCAATGCTAGCAGCAGAATGAATCGGTGCCCAACCTTCCTCATCGGCACAGTTAATTAATTTTGTAGACTGATCAGCAGTAGCTAGTATCTTTACCACCTGGTGCATTACGAAGAATTCCAATAATGTATAAATAAGGCCAACAAACATCCAAATCTAAGCCTTAAACAAAACCACTGTCGGTACTTCATTACGCATTTCAAATTGACAAGGTGATAAGTCGTCATTTCTTCAAATAACAAAAACAATGCCAAAAATAAAACCACTAGTTGACTAGTTGTAATTCATTTACAAGAGAAACCATGGGAGAGAGTTTTTGGTTTCGAATTTCACTAATTCAAAGAAAAGTTAGGTGCTGACTAACATCGGCGTGGCCTGAAGAGACAGCAACATGGAGAAGAGAGCGGCCATCCTCATTTCTCAGGGAGAGAGATTGAGAAAGCTGGTGTGGTGCAAGGGCAGCGAAAGCGGAAGAATCGCCGGTCTCTGCGGCTTTGAAAAGATCTTCATCTTTGATTAGACGAAGATCTTTCGAGGCATCGATTTCCATATCCATGGATTTTGAGAACTTGAAGGTTAAGCTTGGAGTGTTTGAGTTGCTGGAGAGGATTCTCACTCTGATCACAACCTCTGTTAGTCCGAACCGAACCGCCGAAATGGAACGTTCTAGACTTTCCAGAATTGAATAAAAATTGAGGGGAAAAAAAACAAAGAACATTTAATTTCATCTCTTACCCATTTAAATCATAAGCTTCCAATTGGATCCATTTGAGTTCTAAATTTGGAAAATTGTATCAAATTTATACTTTCCATTAAATTTTCATTTCAATCCCCTAAAAAGGTTTGTCACACATACTTATTAAAGTCATGTAATTTATCTTAAATTTAAGACGACTTCAAAATGTCATGCAATGTTGTGAAGTTTGAAAATAGTTGGAATACGATAAGTATCTAAACCAAGAATTAGTGGTAAAATGACCAAAATGTCCCTAAGATTCTCGTTTAAACATGCTTTGAAGTTGAACCAGTTAGGACCCAAGAAACATCCGAAGGAAACACATCCGAACTCAAGATAAGATTTCATTATAGCTTTATATGATTCTTTAGAATAACTCAGGGTTATGGGTTCATATGTTTATGAATGCATGCTACCGCTTATGCCTCAAGAAATTATGAACCTTAGAAACTTACAAGATTGAGAACCAAAAATAATACTACACAAGCTCTGCAACTACCTAGATAAGAGAATGCTAAGTATCACTCGAGGATAAAAGATCAAGGTCCTCAAACATAGAAATTCAAGAATGCTAGGTAATACTCTAATCATGTCCAATGTGACCCATGCCCCGACACCATGCGGTGCTTTCAAGGCCCATATTTTCCTCTTCTAGGTGGGATGCCCTGCACCATGTCTTCTTAGCATAATGTCAAGTGTAGTCTCATGTTCTCTCATCTAGATGAGATGCCCTGTGTCACAATCTCTGTTTCTTGGTGGCTGATTTGGCAATTGTGCGGCACTCACTCCCAGCACTGAGTGAGTCAAGCCAACTTTGGATTACGTTGCCCACGGTTGGGCAACGTGTATTCAAACCTCAGGCCTCGATTAAAAAAGAAGACTTTAGAAAGCGAGGGAGAGAGGTTTTGTAAATAGAGTTTTGAAAGCAAAAATGAGAGAGAGAGATTGAGAGTGGTGTTATATAGCATGCAAGCAGAAAGGCAACAACAAGGACTTAAACAGTATATAACTTTTCGGGTATGCAGAATTTGACAACTAGTCGCATCCCCCTATAGTACATTTTGGGACATTTCGTGCCTACTAGGCGTAGCCATGATATCGCTGAAACGTCATACTCTTAAAGAAAACAAGAAAGAAATAGTACAACATGAAAGCAATAAAAGAAAGCGGTAAAGTAGTACAAGGCAAAGAGTTTCGGTGTGTAACAGGCATGCGACCATGGGAAACACACCTTGGACAAGCATGACCGTGACATCCTCCCCCACTTAATCGGTTAACATACCTATCAACCGTCTCATTTCTTCGAACTCTGCAATCTGAGGTGTGGTTGTCTTCAGGTCGTTGGCACTTCCCCAACTGATTTCTTCTTCGGGAAATTCTTTCCACTTAACTAAAAATTCTTATAAGTTGCACTTTGGTTTGCCAATGAGACAAGTTCGCTCGGCTAAAATCTCTTGTACTTCTTTTTTACTCGAGTCCTTCATCGTCATTGGTGGTCGTGTCACTTGGTTGCATTGATGGTCGTCGTTGTTTGAAAGACACAGTTTTAGGTTACTTACATGGATGACGGGGGTGAATTCTCATCCATGTAGGTAGTTGGAGACGATATGAAGTTCTTCCAACTTTCTCAAAGACTTCAATTGGTCTCTCAAATTTTCGCACTAGTCGTTGGTCTCGATTCCCACGGAATCTAAATTATTCTGATCTCAGCTTGATCATAACTTGGTCACTAGCCGGAAACACTAATGATCTTTGTTTTTGGTCTGCCCACTTCTTCATTCTTCGTGGGGCTTTCCCCAAGAATATTCGTGTTATTTCTGAGGTTTGCTTCCACTCGGATCGTGGTCGCTTATAATACTAGTGGGAATGCCCCACAACTTCACTACGTGTCGAAAAAATAGTTCTGCAGTCGCTTCAACAGAGCATGACTTGGGAGTTGGGATGAATGTGACATATTTGGAGAACCTGAAGATGATGACCAAGATGGACTTCATTTCTCCTACCTTGGGGAGATGTGTAATAAAATCTAGAGAAATACTTTTCCATGGTCGGAAAGGGACCGGTAAAGATTCTAGTAGTTCGGCAATTTTGTTTTGTTCAACCTTGCTTTGTTGGTAGATAAGACAAGTCTTTGTAAACTGTGTCGCATACTTGGTAAGCAGCCTACTTGTAGGCTCTCGTCGCATCCAGTTCCTAGTAGGTTTCCACGGGCTTTTCAATAGGCTCTAGGAAGCTTGGGCTTAACTCTATGGTTGTCTGACCTTCTGGGGAGGCTCCCAACGACGTCGTGGTGTAGTTGGTTATCACGTCAGTCTAACACACTGAAGGTCTCCAGCCCAAGTCTGGGCAACGCCATATTTGAAATTTTTATTTTTTATTTTTGTTTTTGTTTTATAATCTCGATTCATTTTAGACCTCTACGAGAAAGTTTAAGAGTTCTAGAGCTTGATAAGCTCGAGAATCGTGCCCTCGAGCACACATTGAGCGTGTAATTAATTGCTTTGGACTTTTATTAAAGAAATACTTGTAGGAATCAACACGGACTAGGGTGGAATGATTATGAGCAGGTTGCATGCTTAATCCAGCCAAAAATTTATGAACTAAACTTGGTATCAGAGGTCTAGGTTGATTGGTCCAACGGACTGTTTTCGCTGGACCAAGAGTCATTGAGTCTTTAGTTACGTGATTTTTCGAGGCTTCAAATCTCAAACCGTGACGAAAATGACAAAAAGAAAGGAAAATAAAAAGAAAAATAAAAGCAAAATTAAATTGAACATTAAAATAATGCAATTTAAAATCAAACAACGCCACCACTAAAACAAATTGAACAGCAATACAAACATGCGTTGTTAAAGGCTTGTTACGGATGGAGAAAGGGTCCAAATAATACTCGCTTAACGAGAAAGGGGTCTAGGGGGTGTGTGAATCAACTGGTGGGTCCATATTCGCACGTGTGGACCATGTATATAATAGTAAATACACATCCAATTACCCACTTAGGATAACCATCTTAGAAATATAGACCGGATATGATAGGTCTCACTCATGTTTGTATGTACTTGAGTCTAACCTTAATAGGGGATCACTTCCTGAGTATTTCTTAAAATACTTAAGTCATGTATACTCTTATTTTTATAGGTAAACGGAAGACTCTCATGTACGACTGACGGTGACATCGCAACCTAAGAAACTGTGGCACATGCATAAGGTAGTTTGTAATATGAATTTAGTAGACTATAAGTTAGTATAGGTCAGTTTGCATTTCCATATAGTAGTATATAGGTTAGTTTACGACATCTTTACTTTATGTTATTTTCAATTTTTATTATTTTATTTATACATGATGTCGGTCGTTACCTTTCACATTTATTATTTTTTATTTCATCTCATTTCCGCTATAACATTTTGGTTTGAGCTATGATTTGAGTGATTAAAAAACGATAGAAATTGATAATAATTAAATGTATAATTAAATGTATAATTAATTTGAAAAAAGAAAAAAAAAACCTAAGCATTTATTATTGTCATTGTGTGGAACAAAATCATATTCCAAACTACCCAAGCAATAGGTAAAAGTAAAGATATGAATTTGAAACCTTCATCGACTCTACTCCAAAACGCAATCGGCATCCTGCACTTTGGTTTGGCGGAGAGAATATGAAGGGGGAAGATAGCGACCTTCCTCCTCGATACTTTTCTGGTTCTCTTTTCTTTTTCCGAATCCTTCCGTATTCTTGCAAATTCATGTTCATCCAGTTTCTCTAAAGGTAACAACACTTTACATTCTCTATTTTACGTTCGTCTTCGATTTTCATTTTCATTTTCATTTTTTTGTTTCATATTTCGTTTGATTTGATTTTGATTTTGATTAGGATTATCTTGAATTTCTATTCTCCCGTCGATTTGTGAGAATGATTACATTTCTCCGCTGGATTGTTGGGGGCGATGGATGTTGTTGTTGTTGTTGTTGTTGTTGTTATTGTTATCAATAATTTTGCGACTTTTTTTTTAATTCAATCTTTGATCTTGAAGCAAGTGCATTTTCTCGGAAGCAATTTGTTTTCTTCTTTTTCTATCTTCTGCTATATGGCATATCGGATGGTTACATCTCTGTTACAATGTATGCCAACACTCTTCGGTGTTGATTATTTTGTGAGACTTGGTACGCATACTGGACTTCCGCTGTATTTTTTATATTTTTGCGAGTTCTTGTTTTTCTTTTGTTGTTTTTTTGGTGGATAGTCTACTTATTTGCTGAAGGTTTGAATGTCGAAAATTGTTGAATTGGCAGCCGCCGTATGATCGATGACTATCTCGTGTATGCATGCGTAGAACTGTTTGTTGATTGTTGTTGAAATCTTTGGATGAAAAATGTCCTTATTTATATAAAATTTTCCATCAAAGTGATAATTTGATACCATTGATTTTTTCAATTTTGCTAAAGAGGTTCCACAGATTTCTAAAGATTGTTTTTAAAGATATTTTTGTAGAAAGCTCTGCATCATTCAAGTAACTCCTTTGTTGGATCTCTCATTTGAAACTTGTTTGTTTGGGTTTGAGGAGTGTAATTTCTTGGATTGAATATAGGAAGAAGGAAACTTAGTGAAAATTGTAGATTTTCTTTCATAGATGAAGAACATCCATTTTGCAGATGTCCTGTCTGTAGCCTATTGAAACAATTCTTCTGCCAAGATGTGGAAGCTGGCATCGAACGCCTTTGCTGGCATTCGATCTAAGAATAACTCGGCTGTATCTAAACAAGCTTTCTGGGAGTGCTCGGACGACGAGGTTTGCTCAGAAGACAGTAGAGATGAAGAATTGGAATGCCCAATATGCTGGGAATCTTTCAACATTGTGGAGAATGTGCCTTATGTCTTATGGTGTGGCCATACATTATGTAGAAATTGTGTATTAGGCCTTCAAGGGTATGTGCTGAAACTAGCAACTCGCCAAATCCGAATCCCGATCTTCATCTCGTGCCCTTGGTGTCATCAGCTTTCGCTACGGGTCGTATACAAGGGGAACCTGAAGTTTCCCAGCAAGAACTTTTTTCTTCTTTGGATGGTTGAGAGCCTTAATGGCAATGAGGGAAAACTTGATCATCCCTTCAATGGGGATAATCAACCAGTTTTTTCTCTGCCTCCATCCGACGCCGATGCTTCTCAGAGGCATTCGTTTTCGGACGGTCGTGTTAATCGCCACGGAATAGAGAGGCGACCATGGTTGTTTTCCTATGAACATTTAGATTGCCTCATCCATTTAATCTTCAAGTTTCTACTGGTTGTCATATTTGTTCTGATAGTAGTTTTTGTAATCCCTGGAAGTGCACTCATCTTGCTGCTTTACTTGCTAATAACTTTCCTTTTTGCATTGCCATCTTTGCTGATATTTTACATTTCACTCCATGCTTTGGAAAAGCTTATGAATGATATAACTTCATGAAATGTCTTAAACTATATGATTTGGTGAATTTTCAAACAATCCCACTATTGTTGTTTTTCCAACATTTCTGACTTTCAAGGAAGCACAATCTGGAGTTCTTCAGGACCAACTCAATTGCGCATTTATTTAAATTTTAGATAACTTATGTATTTCTTTGATTTCTCTCAAATTTCATCCAACTATAAATAATTTCAGGATACTATCTTTTCGATGGCTTAATCATGCTTTGTTTGGAGCAATTCTATATTAGGTGACATCTTGAGAATTTTTCTACGATGAATGTGAGTGAGGAGAAAACATGGTGAAAGAATTCATGTTGGTCTGTGAGAATAGTTTGGTGGAAGAATTCATGTTGGTCTGTGAGAATAGTTTGGTGGAAGAATTCATGTTGGTCTGTGGGAATAGTTTTCGCTATTAGAAGCAAAGAGTAAATAGGTGATTATGTCGTAGGTGGTGGATGACAAATTTGAATTTTAAATTCTAATCCAAATCATAGGCATGAATCTTCAATCATTAGTTCAATGTCTTCCAATGAATGAGATGGAGAGAATCTCTGTCAAATAAATATAAATTTTCTTATTCTCCAAAATTTTAATATATATTTTCAATTAATATATTATTTTAACATTTAAGTTATCAAATTTAATAAATATAATTTTTCAATTTAATGTTAAATATATTTAAATTTTAATTTAATCCTTCAAATTAAATATATTTTCTCATTTGTATTTAATTTATTTAATGTATTAACTTTTAATTGGAACACTTCAAAATTTTCTTTGGATTAAAGACTATTTTTTTTCATATTTATTCCAAGTTTGCTTTAACCTTTTTGTTTTATTTAATTCTAAATAAAATTAAAACCAATTCTAATGTTTCTATTGGGTGAAGCGTTCATTCCCACCGTTATATTATCTTGGTCTATTCTCCTTTAGTTTGGAGGTAATATTCTCATACATTCTTTCATATTCTTTCTTATCATGTAGGATAGGTCGCATGTGCATGATCTTATTAATCGGTAGTATTCTGACATCCTTAATACTTCTATTCTTTGTAATAATGGGATCGGCTCTTGAAGTCATTTAATTTTCGAGTGTCTCAGTTGAAATATTTTGGGGAATGTGGTCTTACGGAGTAGTTATTGTAATGACCCTAAATTTCTACTAACCTAAAGTTGCTATCGTTATCATAACGTATGCTCTTATGCAGAATTATACATTTAAAACTTCATCATAAAATATTGTCATAAATTTACGTGTTCAAAAACATCTTTAAATCAACATTACGAAACATTAAATGAAATAAATAAACAATAAAAGTAAAAACACTTTATCCTAACCTAAAGTCTAAGAAATAAAATATCAATATCACTATCCTATGCATGTTTCATAGTCTTGAATGCGATGTTCGTGAATCGTACATGAATGTCTTCCCTTTACCTGAAACAGAAGTAGCACAAGGCTTGAGTATTTTAAGAAATACATACAACTCATGATTAGGGATCTATCGTTAAAACCATCATAGGGTAGTAAGTGACCCCACAGGTAATGCAAACACATGCAAGTCATGATTAGGGACCTATAGTTAAAATCAACATAGGGGTAGCCTCTAGTTCGGACAAAATTGGATGTACAGTACTTTCCTACACACGACCCACACATACGAATGTGAATCCCTAGGTGGATCGCACCCCCCTAGACCCAACATAGTCGAGCTATCTGTCTGTAATGATGTATGGAGGTCAGCAAACCTTTGAGTATCATGGGAGGCATGATCATCATCATTATCATAAAGTACGCGTCCCTACTCATCATCATAAATGGGGAAGTAACCCGATGTATATGAGATCCCAATAGTTTTCATCTTTATGACACAACTCTATGTCCGTCCACATATTACTCTAAGCAACATGCATGCATTAACCT
Organism: Cucurbita maxima; assembly: GCF_002738345.1. Taxonomy (NCBI): domain Eukaryota; kingdom Viridiplantae; phylum Streptophyta; class Magnoliopsida; order Cucurbitales; family Cucurbitaceae; genus Cucurbita; species Cucurbita maxima. Next base: position 3,291,914 of record NW_019272035.1, on the reverse strand, counting down.
TCATACGATCATCATCATTAGCATTAACTAGGGTTGTGTCTTAGAAAAATCGTGTCATAATCTATCATGACATTTAATAAATGTACGTCATCTTAGTATGAAATAACGTCATATTAAGTTATCTCATCATCATACATCTTACATCGTCATGTTATCATGCATCATCATGTCATCATATACATCATCATATAATCATATAACGTCGTCACATGATCATATAACATCATCATATCATCATACAACATCATTACATCATCCTATAATGTCGTCATATCATCATATACATTATCACTCATATAACATCATCATGTTATCATACAACATCATTACGTCATCATATAACATAAAACATAAATGACACGTGCAAGGGCCATTGGGCACGTGTCGTCATACATAAGACAAGTTTTCCAACAGAGCCGATAGTAAAGCTACTTACTTGGTTGACCTTAACCAACGCTCTATCTACCTCCAAATTTCTTTGCTTTCGTCGTTTGAATTTGTTCTCATTATGTCGATGCTCTGCCTATTTTGAATATAAACTTAATTGTCACACTAAAAATCAAATTTCATGTTTTCATTGTTTCTAAATTGTTTGGGGTGTAAAACATAAATAAACAAAAAATCACGTTGCTTAGATCATATCATCAAAATATTATTTGTTATATTATTATATACACGGGTACCAACAATTTAATATATATTTTTTTTTAGATCTTCGATTTTATTTCTCCTTCCGTCTTACTCCTTTGTGTTTCTCACCTCTGTATTTTCGTGTATTTTCGTTTATAATTCTGTTCACAGTATTTTGGTAAATTCTAATAATTCTTATTTTCTTTTCTTAAAAATGGCTATAGATCATGACGTGATGCCCTAGGTTGTTCGCTTTGATGGGTTCGTTTATTGCTATCCATGGTTTGGGGCGTCGCTATTCCAAACGAGAATTTGTTTCCATCAGTTGTGTTTTTTTATAATGCCCCTAATTTTCATACCCCAAATAGTGACGTCACTGCATGCATGCTTTAAACACGAAATCCCATAATAAATACTTTTAAAATAAAACCAAAACATAAATAAAAATAACATAGTTTTTTAACATAAAATAAAATTGGAATAACACCTAACGGCTAATTAAATTCAGTACTATTGCCTATCATGATCTACATTGACTTTCATGGCCTTTCTAGTGGTCACCGTCATTTGTGCATGAGAGCTTTACCTTTACTTACTTGAAAAATATAAGGGTAACACGTACACGTCCCTAGACTTGGCATGGTTGGACTTAAAGCATTACACATCGTCGGACGCCACGGAAAAGAAAAAGAACCCATGATATCATGGGAAACATGAATATGGTAGGCGCGCGTATGTACTAACATAACATAACAAAAAAGTATCATGATGCACATGACACAAGTACATGCATGCATGGGACCCTCATGCATCCCATCTTCTCATAAATTACAGCCTTCCTTTCTAGTAGGGTCAATCCAAGTCGAGTTAGTTGGACCTAGAAACTCTACCATGGTTTACAATTATCAAAATAATTTATTTTATTGATTTTCAACTTGGCCGTTTGGTGGAGGGAAGAACACAGCGACAATGGGTTCCTCATCCCTTCCCTTTCTTCCCCAACCATTTGCTCGAATTCCATCCGCAACCTTCCCGCCCTCTGAAATTTCTTCTAACCTTCACAACAATGTCCGATTCACTTCCATGGAGAAACCTGTAATTCCTCTCGCTTCTCCGTCTTTGTCGTCTTCTTCAACGTGCTCGCCAGTTCTTCAGAAATCCATCGCGTTCGCCGCCTCGATTTCCCTTCTCATGTGGCCGACTCCAGGTTTAATTTCATTACTGTGTTCTTCACGAGTTGATTTATCGAGAGGTTTTCATTTTTGGAAAAGTAGTTGTTTACCTCGTCTTATCCACAAATCCGTACGGAAATGAATTTTTGCGTTTTGGTAATTCTTGATATTCGGTAATTTTTAAGATAGAAGAATTGATTCGTGCTATTTAGCATCCGAAGCTGATTAATTATCCGATTATATGCAGCGAATGCTGGATTTCTATCAGGATTCTCGGGAATTGAATCGGTTCCTGGTCCGCAATTGCCTCAAATCGACTTTCTCAATCGCTTTAATGGTTCGATTACATTCAAATTCATCTGAAGAGGACAAAAACGCTTCAATCGTTCAATAAACTTAACTTTTGAAACTGGTGTGCAGAAGAGAACCAGAAGAAATACGCGGAAGCTGATGCCAGATTCAAATCATCTCCCGTGCTGAAGGAACTTCTGGAGAGATCGAAGATGAACAAGGAAAAGTAAAACAAGATTTCGCTTGTTTTTTTTCAGGTTTGATCACAAATTTGGTTAATGAACTAATGCATTGAACTGATGGAAATTGCTGTTGCTCCATTGTTGTGCAAAACATCAGGAACCGTCAGAAAATTGTTGACAAATATTGCATCCGTGGTGCGGAATGGGGAGTTGGAGATTGTTCGGCAGAAGGCATGTCGCCGGAGGAGAGAGACAATTTCATCGCAATGTTGAAGCAGAAGGCAGGAGTGGATTAGCAGAAAACAACGTCTCTGCCATGGTGATCTATTGAAGGTTTTGTCATTCAGAGCAAGCCATTTAATCTTGCTGTTTCATATTCTTCATCAGAAGGAAGGATTAGCAGAGTGAAGCAATTGAAGCAAAATGAGTAAGCTCTTTTGAGTATAAATTCTGTCACTTCAATATTTGAGTAAGCTCCAATCTAATGCTTTTCTATAAACTTTTGTATTACATCACTTGGGTTATAAATAGTAATTTATAAGTACTTGAACTGTATTTAATTCTCCTAATCACTCCATTTAAATTAAAAAAAGGAAGTTTTTCGTAAGAACAAGACTTTTGAAAAGGGTTTGGAAGATAAATAGTACAGCAAAAATGTCATTTTTCGAGTTTAAACAAACTTCTCAAAATTTAAATTCTTTACAAAAAAGAATCGAGTAAGTGAGAGTTGTTCCCTAGGCATAGTTATGTACCATAGACATAGTTATGTTCCATAGACATAACTCGTGGGGATAAAGGGATCGCTAGCTATCTATTGGTTAAAAAGTTGTCGGAAGGGCTATTATAGATGTCTTGAGTTGCAACTGCTTGTCAGAAATAGAGCCTACTAATTAAAAATGAATAACTTACTTAATAAGTTGCAAACTCGGACAACTTGCAAGTTTATTTCTCAATAACTCTTGATAGTCTTAGTTTTTCACTTACATAAGTGCCTTAGTAACCATGTCTCCAATTTGCTCGTTAGTATGTATTTTCTACAATTCAACATCCTGCGATAACACTTTCTTTCGAACAAAATGATAATGAGTTTTAATATATTTCGAACGAGCATGAAACACTAGATTTCTAGCAAGTTTGGTTGCATTTTCATCATCACAATTAATTTGAATTAGTTGATTGAGAGTAGTCATCATTTCTTGCATTTTTTAGTAGGCATGTAAGTTGATACATATTATGCTTCGCAACTATACAAACCAAACTCAAAAAACAATCAGGTCCACCTAATCTTTTCATTTCAAAACGAATATCATCACCAGTAATAATCATATCATCAACATAAAGCAAGAGCAGGGTGCATACAATTGTTGTTTTCTTAACAAATAAGCTCGGATCAGCACATGAAGACTTAAAACCACAAAAATTAAGATATTGAGCAATCTTACCAAACCAAGCACGAGGAGCTTGCTTGAGTCCGTACAATGCCTTCTTAAGTATGCACACATAATCAGGATATTCCTTAGAGGTAAATCCTTGCGGCTGCTCCATAAAAATATCACGATCCAACTCTCAGTATAGGAAACATTTTTCACATCAAGCCGCCATAATTTCCAACCTTTACTAGAAGCTAAAGAGATGATTGTCCGTAATGTTACCATTCTTGTGACCAGACTAGAAGTCTCATCATAGGCTCGACCATATTGCTGAGAGGACCCACGAGCAACAAGAAGAGCTTTGTGTCTATCAGTTCGACCATCAACTTTTTTCTTCAACTTGTAAACCCACTTACAAGTAATTAAATCGGCATACAACTTCGGCTCATTTTCACTTGTATCTCTCATATAAAAACAAGACAAAACAGAAAATGAATTAATGTCAACTATAAAATCAGAGAAATGATCTGGTAACTGTTTTTGTTTTTGAGGATTTTTTTGTGTCAACTTCAATATTTGTAGTGGCTTCTGTATTCTCCTCGGCTTAAATGGTTGTCGCAATTGAAAAATCTCCCTAATGTAGAATCATTAGGAAATAGTGCAACAGTAGTTATACTTTTGCTGCCATCTGACATCGTGTTTGTTACTTGAAATTTCATTAAACACCATATCACGAGATACAATAACCTTCTTGGTTTCCAAATCCATACACCTCCAACTCTTTCTATGAGTATCATAGCCAACAAAAATGCATTTCTTGGCCTTTGGGTCAAGTTTAGTTCGATTATGTTTAAGTACATGAACATAACAAATAAACCCAAAATTACGAAAATAACTCACATTGGGTTTACAAAGATATATCAGCTCGAATGGTGATGATTTTATCCCTGGTCATGGAGGCAGCCAATTTAAAACATGACAAGCTGTTTGAAGAGCTGATGCCCATAACTCTCTTGAAAGACTCCTCGCATGCAGTCAAGACAAGCAAACCGATGTAAGATAGCTAACTTGCACTCAGCCACCCCATTTTATTGTGGGGTTTTTGGACAAGTCAATTGACGCAGAATGCCATGCTCCTTACAGTATTCCATCATATCATTTGAAAGAAATTTCCCTCCATTTTCAGTGCGGAAAGCACTTGATTTTCAATTCAAATTCTTTTTCTACAACATGCTTAAACTAAATAAACTTTGAAAAAGCTTCACTTTTGTGTTTTAAGAAGTATACCCAACTGAAATGAGAGAAATCATCCACAAACACCATCACGTAATGAAGGCTGGTATAACTTGTTGTTCGCGTTGGTCCCAAAAGATCAGAATGAATCAATTCCAATACTATTGAAGCTCTACTCTTTGAGCTTAGGAAAGGAAGACGATGAGACTTGCCATATTGATAGCCTGGACAAATCTCATCATGCTGAATATCTTTAAAAACAGGGACACCATCAACAAGTTGTTTTGTGGATATTTTCTGCAACAACTAAAAAACCCACATACCCAAACGAGATGTCAAAGCGTTGAGTTTGCATTATGACTAACTTTCTTGATATATTCATCACTAGCTGATAAAACATACAAAAATTCTTTTCTTCTGGTTATTTGTGATAGAGAAGCAAGATTTTTCTTCAAACCAGAAACATGATAAACGTCCTTGAGTAAACACTCCCATCATTCAAATCTCCTTCTTTCGTCACAAGATGCATTGAATTATCGGCCGTCACAATGACCTTCTTTTGACAATGTGGACAAACATTTGATAGAAGAATTTTGTTTCCAATTGTATGATGAGAACAACCAGAATCGACAATCCATTCTTCATTATAGTCTATAAAGGCATGAACATTTGCAGAGACATCATCTTGATGTAGTTGAAGTTACGTTTGTTGGCTGGTCAAGGATCTCAGTAGTTAAGTAGTGTTCCAAAAATGGATCTAAAGAATTTTTACTTTCATGTACAACATTTTCTTCTGATTCCTGCATTTTGACTCAGCAATTTGGCTTAATATGACCTAGCTTTCCGCAACAATCACACACCACTTTCATCTGACAAGCTCGTTTAAGATGATCAGGTTTTCCACACTTGTAACAAGCTTTAAATGGCTTCTTTGACGACTCCACACTTCTGAATAGATTCCCATTGCTTGATAAAGACTTTGAATGAAAATTCTGTCTCATTTGATCTTTGACATACAACACATCTTCTGATTTTGGAGAAAATTTGTTGCTGCTAGTCATTTGCTTAATCAAAACTTCCTGACTAGAAAGCAAATTCTCCAATTCAATAATTGTAGATTGATTTGCCCACCCTTGTATCGAGAAAACAAATGGCATAAAGTCTTTTCGTAATCCACAAATAAGATAACGCCGTAATCGAGCATCACTCACTACCTCCTCAGCATCTAATTCTGAAATTTCGGAACACAGATTTTTCACTTTCAAGAAATATTCTTCAAAAGAAAAATTACCTTGAGTTACTAAAGCTAGTTCATTCTCTAGAAATTGCAATCGAATTGTATTTTTCTTAGCGAACAACTTTTGAAGTGTTTCCCACACTTGCTTTGGTGACTTTAAATCACGAACATGAACAACATATTCCTTGCTAATTAAAGTTCATAAGGTAAATAAAACTTTTCCACATTTGATCTTCCATTTTCAGTGTAATTCAACATTCTGTGGAGTATCTGGTGGAATTTCTGTGTCAACACCTTGAGTTAAATCCCACCAATCTTGCCCTGTAGATAAGCTTCCATACATAACTTTGCATAAGTATAATAACTGCTAACAAGCTTTTCTGTAGCTATACCGTAGAAACATTTTCTCCATTCATCTCGTTGAATAATAATATCAAGCCCTTACTGACACAATATCTAACACTAAAAAATGTGAATAAATCTAAAATTATTATTACTCAAAGAAGACAATAGAGAGAAAATTGAAATATGATGTATTGTAAGCTAGCAGTATTGTACAAAACTACTTATCATGCAACTAATTTATTTGCAAAATAAAGCTAACAAACTCCTAATAAAAATGAATAACTTGACTAATTCAAACTAGCAATAAGTTCCACTAAATTTTGACATTGTATACCACCAAGGGTATGGTATCACTTACTGTGGCCGTGTTGAATGGTTGTCGTTGCTTCCGTGACGAGTTTATATTAAAAAAATAAATAACTTGAGTTTATAATCAAAGAATACCCTCTTCATTAGAATGAGGCATCTTGGGGAAGCCCAAAGCAAAATCATGAGAGTTTATGTTCAAAGTAGATAATATCATATCATTGTGGAGAGTCGTATTCATCTAACTTGGTATTATAGAATTCTCAAACGTTGAAAAAAAATACACTCTTCATTGGTATGTATGAAGTCTTTTCATTGTGGAGTCTGAAATTTTGTTTAATAAACTCGAAATCTGAACTAAATATTTTTTATTTTAGAAAATTAATTCAACTCAACGTGAAATACTAACTCAACCCAACCCAATTCTTATAAATTGAATCGTGGCGGTTTAAATTTTGTGGTTAATAGGGTTCAATAAATACCATACCTCCCACCCCTATCCCGATTTTCTAAAAATAGAACTTCGGAGGGCCATTATTTTTAATATGAAAAGTTGAGTGTGCGTTTCGAATTTGGAGAAAACAATTGGACTGAAATGCAAAGAACGACATCCCATCGAAAAAGACAAAAAGAAACAAATAACCAAAAAAAAAAAAAAAAAAAAAACATTTTTCTCTCTTCATCAACTCATCAAAATTAGCTGGACTTTTTCTGTTTTTTTTTTTAATCCGAAGAACCAAAGCCCGGGGGGAAAAAGGGAGCACTCTCTGAAATCCCGAAAGCAATTTGCAGGTTCTTCATCTTCTCCGATCATCAATTTTTGTGATTCTTTCCATTATTTTCAATTTTCATTTCGTTAATAGCTTCCTGTTTCTATGTAAAATGTCTGGTTAGGGTTGCAAAATCAAATTCAGTACGTTTTTGGGTTGCTATGGAATGATTTCAAATTGAAACTGGTTTTGTTAATACTTTATGAGATCTTCTCTGAATTGATTTCACTCTTCGTTATTTATGCAACTTTGTTTGCCTTTTTCCTTTTTTTTTTTTTTTTTCTCTCTGTGTGTGAAAATTTTACAGGGGATGTTTCAGGGATTTCTCTGATGAATGTGGGTATTTGCATTGGCCATCGATTTTTGAGCTTTGCAAGGGCTTGGTGGCGTTGTTAAAATGTACAGAACAGTGGCTACATCTGCGGCCACAACTACAACAACAGATATCGTGGATTATGTTGTAAATTTGGATCAAATTCCACGATGGAGTGATGCAGAACATAGGTCTTCATTGGAGTTTGTCAACGAAGATCCTTCCTTCTCTAATTCCTACTTTCCTGATCCTCTCACGTCTCCATCTGATGACGCCGAGGGCGGGACTAATGGAGTGGTTTCCAGATTTCCCGTCGATCATGAAATTAATTCCAAAATATATCTCTGGAGGGGAAATCCATGGAATCTCGAGGTAGATGCCGTCGTCAATTCTACGAACGAGGTGAGTGTTAATCTTCTTCCTCTCCTCCCGAGAACTTATTAATAGTTCCAAAGGAGTTCGTAAGGATAATCTCTGCCCAGAGTTTGGACATTACATAGAAGAAGAAAAAAAAAACAAAGAAATGAGGAGAAAAACCTATTGAAAGTAAGAATTTCAATTCTTTGGTTTCAGGCTACATCAATGCATGGTAATTATCCCTCATAGCAATGTGAATTTATGTCGTTCAGCTTTAATGTGATTTCATTTGAAAATTAGCTGAAATTGAAATTTCGTGGATTATTAGTTTTTGGCATGTCTAATCGACTCGGAAACCAGTGTCTAGTTTACCCGCTACGAAGTGTTGCTAACTCCCTTCTAGAGATCACATTGCCTTGAGCAATTATGTCCATTGGCAAGATGTAACTAGTTGGTGGTTCCCATACCTTAAAGAAGTTCTTGACTGAATATCCATGATGTGGTTACATGGAGCCAAAAGCTAAATGCCTGAGTTTAAGCAACGTGATAAGTTAGCGGTAGATTGGAAGTTCGGTCTAAGGAAGTTGAAAAGACATGGGTTTTTTTTTGTAAAGGAGATAGAAGATGAGAACTTGATATCCTCTATTAATGTTGACATTTGATTGTTGCAAGGGATACTAACTTCCAAAAAATATAATACTACAATCATCTAAGAAAATCATCTTCTCTAACGTTGCTTGCACCAACCAAGAAAATTGACTTAATGAATAGTTGCAGGAAAGATAGAATAAAAAAACATGTAGTAAATGAGAAATGGAGGTATGAGATCAAAGAGAAGTAGAATATATTTGAGTGTTTGAGTTACTTTGTGCACACCTTGACCCTACTACATTTTGTTGCCAAAATAACTTGTAAATCTTCATAGGTGATCACCATTACTTGAACACATTCCGTTTAGGTCCTTGAATATTTATCTAACTCTTATTGACGACTAGGCCAAACCATGGTGGTTAAGTAGGATAAGTACATAGTTGTTTGCCTTTTTTATGAGCAAGGGAAGATCATTACTTATTCCTGGATCTAATGATGAAGGATCTTTTGGTACAAGACATATAATTGGGAATTGTTGTCTTTAAGTGTAATTGAATTATTGGTGGACAAATAGGAATTGATATTGAGGAAGATGAAAAGGAGGTCTTAGAGGTTTTATTTTGTATTTTTTTTTGATAAATAAACAACCTTTCCTTGAGGAAAAAATTGAAGAATACATGAGCATAAAAAAACAAGACCAAAAAAAAAAGGAAACCATCAAAGAAAAGGTCTCCAATTCTGTAAAGTAAAACCTAACATATAATTACAAAAAAAAAGACTTTGTTACTGAAGCCTGAAGGGAAACATAGAAATGAATAAGGGACCAAACCTCTCTAGGATTGCTTTCCATCCCTCTAAAAACTCTGTTGTTCCTCTCTTCTCACAAATCCCACAATAGTGCACACACCCCAGCAAACCACAAGAAACAACCCTTGTCCGAGAAAGGCAGATGGAGGAGCAACTCCTCGATAATCCCTACAAATCTCTATGACTGAAAGGGACTCACACAAAACACGCATAATGACAACTCCAAAGTTCGACAAAGGATACAACAAAATGGGCCAACCAATGAAGCCCCCTTTCTTGAGAATTGATCTAGAGTGTTAACCCAACTGTGCAAAACATGCCGGACAAAGAACTTAATCTTCCTTGAGATCTTAATCTTCCAAAGAGCCAAAAATATGGAGTCCCTAATTGAAGAAGGTTCCAACAAACAACGAAAAAAGGAATTATAAGAGAAGGCACTAGTAGAAGGGTTATGACTCCAAATACAAACATCCTCTCTCATAGTTCTAAAATTGAATTCTCCTATCAAGGGTTTGTGATATCTAACAGCTCCTTGACAAAGAATGACAAAAACTGAACGACAAAGAAAAAGAGCTCCTGTACCGAACTAAGACATCAACCACAAAAGAATTTTTTCAAAGAGTCAAATGATAAAGATGAGGAAACAAAATGCAGAGGGTTCCCCCACCCATTTATCCTCCTAGGAGTACGTTTCCTTACCTTCCCCAACAACACAAGAGACCAGATTAGAGAAGGGAGCCCAAGGGAAATATCCTTTCACAAGTTTCTGAAAGTGTCTTTAAACTCACCCAACAACCACTCAAAGGGGTGGGACCCATACTTCCTCGCCATAATCCTCCAGCACTGGGAATTTGACTCAAGGGGGAAACACCAATATCAAAAGGGCTTTGTTTCAAATCCTTAAATTTCCAAGCTCTAGATCTCCTAGGTTTACCTGCTTTCCAATGACCTCTCAGCTTACAAGGTGGGCCCTTTACCTTCATCAACTCTTTCCCACCAGTAAGCTCCTTATAAACTTTTCAATATTCATACAAAGAGTATATAAACTTCAAATATTTTTTAGTTTCTGAAGGAGGCTTAACTTTTATACAAAGAGTATATAAACTTTAAATATTCAAGTAACTCCCCCACAAACTCATCATGATTATTCAAAACAATAACCTGACTCTCGATTGAATCCTTTGTCTGCAAGGCCAAAGTAGCATCACCTTAGAATCAAGTTGTGTAACTAATTGATGGATAGGTCATGTCATGTGTGACCATTTAGATAGTGATGAATGTAATCTGGATGCACAAAATTAGAGTATAATGGCAAGCCACTCAACAAAATAAATGTGGATAGAATTACAAACCAAAAACCATAACCTTCTTTTGAAATGGTTCCACATATTGATCAAGCAAGAACACAAACAAAATGAGAATGAGGAGATCAGTCACAAACAAGTGATGGAGCGGATAGAAATCTGACCAACTAGCTGTATTATGCTATTTGGTTGCTATCTTTATTGTATTGAGGAAATTAATCATTAAGTATTTGATTGATATGTCTTGGAAAAATTTAGGTCCCGTTAGATAACCATTTTGTTTCTTGTTTTTTGTTTTTGGAAATTATGCTTGTTTCCACACTAATTATTTTATTTTATTTTTTGTAAGTTTTCCACCTTTCTTAAAAACACATTTGAATTCTTAACAAAATTTCACAAACAAAATCTAGTTTTGCAAAACTATATTTTTAGTTTTCAAATTTGCATGATTTTTGAAAACATGTTTAAAATGTAGGTAATAAAGCAATAAAACTATAGGTAGAAGTAGTGATCGGAAGCTTAAGTTAAAAAAAAAAAAAAAAAAATGTAGTTATCAGATGGAGCCTTAAAGTTTATGTACAGTTGTTGTGCCTTGGCTCTAAAGAATGTAGAGATGCTGTGTTCATTGTTTAGGACTTGACAGTATCTCCACCATTTCTATTAAAAGCAAATGAAGAGGTTATAAGTGCTATGCAATCGTAGACGTGATGGTGGTCGACTGCATTTTCAACATAAAACCTGTTAGAATAAAAGCCTATTTGGAGAAAGTTATGTTACAGATAATTAAGGATTTGTAATATCTGATTTGTATCTGAATCAGAAAATTCCTTTTCGGTTAAGTTTATTTACATAAAATTATAAATAATTTCTATGTCTTCAATCTCTTCTGATTGTACATTATATCATTATACAGAACTTGGATGAAGCGCACAGTAGCCCTGGTTTGCATGCTGCTGCAGGACCTGGCCTGTCAGAAGAATGCGGAACACTTGTACGCCTGTGATTATTTAATCTCCAGTTGGGCTTTTATTTATTGCTTTTACCCTTGAAAACTGACACAATAACATATGCATATATCTAATGTAAAAAAGGAATAATTGTGAATAGTTTGGAGATAAAATGGAATATGGATTTTACTATTCTTAGAAAAATTTTCTTATAGCACTTCGTTGGACAATAAGAATGTCAAAACCTGACTCACTGGATACACTTTCACTTCCTGAAGGGTGGTTGTCGCACAGGAATGGCAAAAGTCACTAATGCTTATGACCTTCCAGCAAGGTCAGTATGTAGTTGATGTTTGGATCTCAGAGTAAAGACCTGTACATTTTTCCATAAATACTGATCCTCACTATCGCAATTTTTCTCCCACTTTAATTTGATCTCTACCATTTTTTTCAGGAAGGTCATACATACTGTTGGTCCAAAATATGCAGTCAAATACCATACTGCTGCTGAGAATGCCCTGAGTCATTGCTACCGTTCTTGCCTTGAACTTCTCATTGAAAATGGGCTTCAGAGGTTGTGAAAGTAGCTGATGCTACATTGTTTTTTCTCCATATTATTTGATCATCTAATGAATCTCTTGGTATTTTTAGCTTACATGTAAATGGCATTTAATGCAGCATTGCTATGGGTTGTATATATGCAGAGGCAAAAAACTACCCCCGTGAACCTGCTGCACACGTAGCAATAAGTGAGATATTTAACTACGTGTTCCTCTAAGTTGTCTATATTTTTCTCTAACTACTGGTTTCAAATTTCATGCAGTACTACGTTCACAAACTATGGACCCCCATTAGCTGCCAATTTACCTAGTATATTTGAACCTACTAGGGAATTGGGCTTGAGAGCTTGCACAGAATGCCCGCAAGTTCTAGTATAAGAAAAACAAAATTGTGAAATGCTGATTCTAAAATTTCAATAGTTTCTTTTTTTATTTTTCTTTAATGGTAGGGTCATTTGCATCTAGTCTTCCCCATTTGTGATTGTTACCAATTTGCATTCTATAATTCATCTCTGGTTTGTTATGCTACCAAAGTAGTTTTTCTGTGCTGATTCAAATAGTTCTAAAATAAAAATCTAAGTATTCGTTAGGCATACAGCTGTTTACTTTATCAACTTATTGATATGCTTACCAAAGTAGTTTTTCCAATTATCTGATGGAGTATGTTGGAAGTCTAATTTTCACATCTTATGAAAAAAAAGAAAAAAAGAAAAAAAGAAAACAAGTAAATTTACATCTTATCCCCATTTAAGTTTTTTTTTCTTCTTTTGTTCAGGAACTGTCCGTCGTTTTCTTGAGAAGCAGAAGGATAAAATTAAAGCGGTTGTATTTTGTACAACATCATCAGTTGATACAGAAATATACAAAAGGTACTTCACTCTCAAGCAACTGAGCCTGCCATTCCTGGAGGTTATGTTTTCCATTCTGTATAAAATATAGCGATCCGTGTTGGACTTATTCTATCTTATTTTATATGTTTCCGAGGCAGGTTGCTTCCACTGTACTTTCCACGTGATAAACATGAAGAAGAAGTTGCATTGTCAAAGCTTCCTGCAGATGTTGGAGATGAGAATGGTGAGACCATTATAGACGAACGGAAAATCAGGATAAAACCTTTGCCCAAAAAGAATGTTCTGAAACCTTCCCCAGTTATCGATGATCCTCCTGTCAGTGATGTAAGGTTGACACGGAGGTTAGTGGAATGATTTAGCTATAACAAATTATTTTTTTCAAAAAATATTTCATCTCCAAATAGTAGGTTCATGAGAATTGCATGGTTGTCTGAGTACGAGTTGCCACAAATTTGATGACATTGATCAGAGTTGCCATGAATTGATGACATTGATCTGTTTTATCGACATTGTTTCCTGTTATCAAGACTTCCAGCCAGTTATATATAGTTGAAAGAAGCAAAACTATATTGATAACCTGGAAATACACGAAGGTATGAGCAATCCTCCCTATAAGCTAAGGGGATTACAAAAATGGACCACAACCAGCAAAATTACGTAAGAAAACAGTAACAAATTTCTGGGTAAAGAGAAAGAGTACACCATGAAGGAGCCAACCACCTAGCTAAACCCCTCACCTCATCAACCCACTAACTAAGGCTCAAAGATACGAACTCCACATGAAGTTTCAAGTTTTAAGGCATCCTGACATTCGTTCAATTGTTAATTCCAATCGTTTTTCTGCTTGTATCTTAAGATTATTAAAGAAAAAATTTAAATTTCTAGTTCCTTCTTTCCTCAAATTTCATTCTTCAATATCCCATTTTCCTATCTAATCCTACTGGAAAACCTCTTTCCATTATACACCATAGATACCTTTCTTTGTAGTACGTGCTGCGTTGAAGGCCATTTGAAATGAAAGCAAGATTGCACCAAAGAAAAAGCAAGAGAAATGCTATTTTACCTTTGTGTTTTCTTTTCATACTAAGAACTGTAGTATTATTGGAGAAAAGTTAATGTGCGGGGATGGATACCACTGGCATTACTGTGTTATTTCCCAGAAAAAGTAAAACTTATAATCTGGAATTTGCTCTATTTTAATGCAGTTTTTCTTCATTTCCACATTTGCTTTCATATGCTGTCTCTTTTTAGTAAATAGTTTAGTTTCTTAATAAGAAAGGAAAAAAGAAAGAGGACTGCTTATTGCTCATCTGCACGGAGCCGTTTTCTTCATCTATTTCCATTCCCAAGGTATTTTAACTTGACTAATCGTCGTTGGTAATTTTAGGACCTCATCATATTTAGATGCATACCTGGATCCTGCTTTCATGGCTTTAATCAAAGATCCAGACCAAAGACGCAAGGAACAATGGGAAAAAACAGCCCAGGCGCAGACTGGATGGAGTTATGGTAGAATGCTTGGATTTGGTGACCTTGGTGGACCTCCTTTATCTGCTGCTGAAGAATACTCGCTTCATTCGAGATACCTTGCTAAAGCAAATTCTCTTAATCTCTCTGAAATTGCGGAGATGAAAATAGTGTGAGTATCAAATTTCTTGTTTTTTTTTTTTTTTTTTTTCATACCTTATATATATAGGGGTTTGCTATTCTCCACCCACCCAATCAAAAGGTGAGGTGGACGTAAATATGGACAAAGTCATTGAATTTTGGATACTAGATAATATTTTTATGCTTCATTGGTTCGAATCATTTATCCAAGGATAGTTGCTCTTGGAGTTCTGGATCTTCAGGCTTATTAATATTTACTTATTTACTTCTCTTTGCTTTTTTTTTTTGAGAGGTTTTGTCAGAGTTGCCTTGTACAGAGAGGGCATTTAAAGGAAGTTGGTTTTTGTGAGCCATTAGAGGTTATATGTGCCAGTTGTTAATAGAGTTTATATGCGAGCCATTGAGAGGTTTTGTTAGAGTTGCTTTGTAGAGAGAAGACATTTTAAGGAAGTTGGTTTTCGTGAGCCATTAGAATTTATATGTGCCAGTGGTTAATAGAAGTGTCTATTGAGGAATGTGTTGTTTCCTTTTACCATACTGAGTTCTAGTTTATGTTTCTTTATGGCATGTTAATTGATCAGAGGCTTGTGAAAATAAGGAGTGAGATACTTTGCATTTCTGAAAATATCACTAGCTTGAGATGCCTTTATTTATAACCTATTGCAGTTACCGTGGTGGAGTTGATAGCGATGGTCACCCTGTTATGGTTGTTGTGGGAGCACATTTTCTACTGCGTTGTCTTGATCTTGAGCGATTTGTGCTCTATGTTGTAAAGGTAATTTAATTTAATCTTGAATACTATGCATTTGTTTGTCATATTAGATCTTTGAATCCTAAGAAGCATGAATATAGATATTGACACAGAACAAAATGAATCAACCATTTTTCAGACATTGATATGGACCTGATAAGATTATAATAATGAACTTCTTGGAACTCAAGGACACAGTTATACAACCTATGGAACAAATCCTGTTCAGTTTCTATATTTTAGACTGTTCCAAAGCTTCATACATTATGAGGATGTACGTATGAATTGTTCTCAATCATGCTTTGTTAAATTATCGGTAGTGTTGTACTGGTGTTTTTAAAATCGTTTGAAGCACAAGAGATACGCCCATGCCACAGCCTCTCTGCTTAAGCCATTGAGGCTTGAAGGGTGTAAGCCTCTGTTATGGTTTGAGGCTTGAATGGTGTTATGCCTCCAGTTTCAATTGCATAACAGATTTTAAGCAGTGGCTAATGACAGTAGTCGGCCGCTAAGTCTGGTTATTTTAAACATTTACTTTACTTCTCTAAGGATATGAAGTTCTCCTATAAAGATGCTACAACGAAGTTAAATGTCTTGCCAAATAAATAACAAGTCTACCAGATACAAACTTCTGTTTCAAATGTCATTTCCAGCATCCTCTATGACTAGGCTTGTGTCTTTCCTTTCCTTTTGAAACTTATTTTTCTGTTTATTCACATTCTGTATAATTAATCAATCAATCATTTTATTTTCTTTGGATGTAGCCACCCTCCTCCCCAAGTTATAGTTCTTTGATTGAAATCTGTATGCAAGATTAAAAAGATCAGTTTTTATTATATATATTTTTTGCAATAGTAGTTTCTTTATTTCCTCGGGTAGTTGTGCTCACTATGTGCTGCATACGACTCCTTTGTGCACCTCCACTCGTGATGTGGAAGTCCCCATGTGTTTCATAAATGATTTCCATGCCCAAAATTTCATATACATAGGTTCATATATTCATGCACACGTGTGGACACTCTAAATTGTATGCTTGGTATTACAATCCTAAGTCGGGGAAAATTGTCAATGACTAGTTTAAGTGGGGAGAGTATCTCAACCCTACTAAAAGACTATGGGTTGAGATTCCTACCAAGTGAGCAAGCATGAGACGACATGTATGTGACAACTAAGTATGAGTTGGGAGAGAAGTACCATGATGCGACCAAGGAGGATATCACCTAACCAACGTAGAAGTAGTACTCGAGAAAACTAAACTCAAACACATGCAAGATTAGAAATGATAAGTCAGTGCGGTTAGTGATAAGCCTTGATAGGGCCTTGGGCCATAGTCCCAAAATCTGGGGTTGTGTGACTTTGGAGTTTGATGCATTTGAGGGAAAGATGCAAGCATGTCAGGTTTCAGGGTGAAGGGAGATCAAACGTGCACTTTATGTTG
Source organism: Cucurbita maxima (assembly GCF_002738345.1). Classification (NCBI taxonomy): domain Eukaryota; kingdom Viridiplantae; phylum Streptophyta; class Magnoliopsida; order Cucurbitales; family Cucurbitaceae; genus Cucurbita; species Cucurbita maxima. The sequence continues at coordinate 3,274,851 of NW_019272035.1, read as the reverse complement.
GTGACATAAGAGAAATGCCTTAGAATGTACTTCAGGGGAGAGACATGATGTTGGTTCTCCACCACCCCTAGGCCATGACATAGTTCATGGTCCAAAGTGAGCCACCTCCTGACGCAAGTAGTACTTGTAGTTTCTGGTTAACCACTAATCTTGCTGCTATTTTCTGGAACATCCGTTCTTTGTTATAATGTGCTATGACATTATTCAGTTTATGGACTGACTTGATATTAAATTCCAGGAATTTGAGCCATTAATACAGAAGCCCTATACAATAGTGTACTTCCACTCAGCAGCATCTTTGCAGCCGTAAGTGCAGTTATATCTGCTTGAAGTTATCTTCTATTTTTCTTAAGCGAACAAGGATTTGAGGGATTAAAAACATTTTTGTCCCAATGATAAGCCTAGACATTGAGAAGTTTTTGGATCAGTTATATCTACTTGAAGTTATCTCCTGTTGGGCATTAGTTACATAAATATTTAGGAAATGCTTATCAAACACATTTCTTTGTTTCAATAACCTATTTCATCGGATGTGCCATGATGTGAGAAATGTTCCCTTAAAAAAAGCTCCTTTTATTTGGCTATTGTCTCTGTAAGTGTTTTTTTTAATGGAGCTCGATTTATCATTAAAAATGCTCCTAGAAGGTTCTTGAAAAGAACTAGATGTATGAATGTGTTTAAGAGCATGTCTAGAAACATACAACTTATCTGACTATGCTTATGGATTATATGCTGTTAGTCGGCCAGACATGGGATGGATGAAGCGATTGCAGCAGATTCTTGGCCGAAAACACCAGCGCAACCTCCATGTATGAACTCCAACTTATTCTAGTATATCGTGCAGACTAAAAATCCGCCTTCCACTTTCTCACCAACCTGTATGATTTTATAGGCAATATATGTTCTTCACCCAACCTTTGGATTGAAAGCTGCAGTATTTGCCATGCAATTGCTCGTTGATAATGTGGTAGGTTTCAAGTTTGTTATAATCTCTGATGTTTATAGCAATGAATGAGATTTAAGTTTTGAGTAACTGATATCCAGGTATGGAACAAAGTTGTGTACATCGATCGACTAGTGCAGCTGTTCAAATACGTCCCTCGTGAGCAGTTGACCATCCCTGACTTTGTATTCCAGTGAGTGAATATTTACTTACTTTAAACTCTTTTTCAACAATGATTTATTTCGTTCTATTAATCAAAGGTTTGATACCTTGGGAAACTTATGCACGTCTTCAAGTTTAGAGCATAGCTTATGGGTCCCTTTATTATGCCTTGAGTTATTACAATTAAGAGAAATTAGACGCCTCAACGTGTTGTAAATGCAGGCACGACTTAGAAGTAAACGGAGGGAAGGGCCTGATTGTGGATCCTCGAACAAAATACGTATACCATCGACCTTAACATCAAATAAATGTGTAAATCACAGCATGGGCTATGGTTTTTATACTGCTTATCTTCCTTTAGTGTTCTTAGGCGGGTAGGTGTTGATTATGTTTGTAGAAATGGTCTCCCATTTTCTTTAATTTTTTTCCTCTCAAGTATTGGTTCTTTTGTCTTGTGAAGGTGAATAACGTTATTCCTTTTGTATGTTATGTCGGATGAGATTTTAATGATAAAATGAAAAAAGTGGTTTGTTGAAATTTGCTTAAGGTGCTCTGTTAATATTCATTTCCACTGTTCTGCCAGATAAAATTTGAATAATTCCTATATCGATCATGTGAAGAATTTCGATGTTTTTATTTCAATTTTCAAATTAATCCTTTTGTTTACATTTACTGATATTAATATTTTCAAATTATTCTTAGTAGAGGTCTCTTGAGAACATCATATTTTTGTACGATGGAAGGTGTGATAATAAGCATTACTATGACTTCAAGATGATCGATATCATATTTTTGTACGATGGAAGGTGTGATAAGCATTACTATGACTTCAAGATGATCGATATCATATTTTTATACGATGGAAGGTGTGATAATAAGCATTACTATGACTTTAAGGTGATCGATATCATATTTTTGTACGATGGAAGGTATGATAATAAGCATTACTATGACTTCAAGATGATCGATATCATATTTTTGTACGATGGAAGGTGTGATAATAAGCATAACTATGACTTCAAGATGATTGATATAATATTTTTGTACGATGGAAGGTGTGATAATAAGCATAACTATGACTTCAAGATGATTGATATCATATTTTTTTTCGATGGAATGTGTGATAATAAGCATTACTATGACTCCAAGATGCTCGATATAGGAATTATTTTATGTTTTGAAAGTGTGATAATAAGCATTACTATGACTTCAAGGTGTGATAATAAACCCTAATTAAGGCTCCTAGGTCAACATTTATGTTTTGAAGTATTTTAGTGAGTAATTTTGGTTTAGTATTCAAATTTTAACGTTTTTTTTGAATGATTGAAAGATGATAGGTGAAATTGGATCACGTGAAATTGAATCTAGAAACAACCAAGTTGACCTTAAAATTATAACTAAGCTTACGATTGGAATGTTTATATGGACTAGGTTGAATGAATTGACTGATGCATTGGTAACACGTAACCTGCGGACTATACACGTATTATAATTTATTATATGATATTCCAACGAATTGTTGTAATTCATCTACTTCCTACTTGTTGATTCATGTTTTCCATGTTAATATGATCATGCTATGTCCTGTGAAATTATTATATGCTATGCTCGGGTTCTTCTCAAAGAATTTTGAGATAATAATAAGAAGGAAGTTAAGAGAGTTTAGACATACTAGGAATATTCGAGACTACATTAAATAGTTTTCTAGACTTATGTCGGATTGTCTGAGAAAGACAAAGTCATCAGTTTTGTTGAGAGGTCAAAGTCGTGGGCGAAGTCCATGCTTTACAAACAAAAGGTCCAAGACCTTTCTACGACCTATACTACAGTGGAACGACTATTTGACCTTAGCAACGATCAATCCCAAGAAAGGTGGAACTAGGCTTCCGTATGTGGGGTAATAGACACTACAGACCCAACTGCCCCAAAGGCAGGGGAGGTGACAGACTTGAAAGTAGAGGATGGGAAAACGAGTCCTCCCAATAAAGAGGTAGAACTCAATGACGAAGACCTCATAACCAGAATAGTCATAGTCTAGGCTCCTTGTCTTGCTTCACATGCAAGGGGATCATCGAGAATCTGAATGGCCATGAAAGGCGGCACTATATGTCTTCCAAGCAAAAGTTGGAATGAATTTAGAAGTTGCATATGAGACGGTGAAAATTGAAACACAGTTGGTTGGATACTATGCATCAAACCCAACTCAAAAAAAAAAAAGAAACAAAATAGAGGCCAAGAAACAATTATGAAAAATAGGTACTACAAGTTATGAAGCATGTTGCATATGGTTACATTTTTTCGACCCCAACAATTGGTTTATTAAATATCCATTTTATGTCTATCATTTTTCTAGGTAAAGACAAGGGTCCATGTATGGATGATGGTGCAAGCGGAAGAGACCATAGAATAAAGTCACGCTAGATAGTTTTCCACACTTGCATTACAATTTCATTGTTAGAGTAGTTTAGTAGTATTTTCAGCTTTTAACTTTGGTATGAGGTGTTTTTCTTTTATTCTAATTATGTTTTTACCATTGACAAATTTTTTAGTATGAAATATTTTTAAATATATATATATATATTTTTTTTTTCACCTATTAGGTTGGAATTTATGCCCTAAAACCTCCTAACTAATTATTTAACTTTTAATAATAATTTTTATTATTGTACAATTTAATATCATGGTATTAAAATCTAAAATTATTACGGTAATTTTTAACCATGTGTGGTTGACATACCCGAGGATGATTTTAAGTAATAACCTAAAGGGTTTATTCTTAACCTAGCAATACTATTGATACGACCCACTTTGTAATCGTTACAAATGATTTGATTCAAATCGTTTATGTATACACATGTAAGTGGGGGTATCCTATATAATGAATTTGTACAAGACTAGACCAAGAAATATTTGATCTATCCTTATAATTCTGTTAATTGAGAAGATTAATATTTCATATGATAATCATGTGTGACTCGATCTTAATTCTGAGTAAGTTATGAACTTCTGCCTGTGATGGTTCGTCCTTAAATTTGCATGCATGACTCTTTTAGCTGATTCAATATGCCTACCATTTTGGGGACTTGACGAAATAGGACGTTGAGAACATAATATCATGAGATAGAATTCACTCATTTCAATATAAGAAAAGTGATAACTATTCTCAAGTATTGATTTCAGGACTTGAACAATGGGGCTTCCTTAGTGTTGCAAGAGAGTAATTGTCCTTGGTAGAGTTAGATTCTTACTTTCGATCTTCTTAACATAAAAGTTAGGTAATATTATTTGATATTATTTTTCCCGGAATACCTTCTATTAACAATTACATACGACTTAAATTCATATATAAGATACAATTCATCCAACACTATAAATTCATGATTTTTTTTATCGACCTAAATAGAACAGGCATACGATGGTTTTTCAGTTTCAATACTCGGTATTCTTAGTTTCATGTCACCATGCAACACACTCTCAATCTATTGCTATTGCATATATGTTCCATATATGTTCTATAGTGTAGATAAATTATTCGGATTAGATGGTTTCAACTTAACCAAATGATCCTAAACTACCTTCACTAGTTCAACAACTTGCTCCAAATTAAATTTATTATATCAAAAATTATTATAAATTTTAATTTTACTTCATAATTAATTTGTTTTGAAATCTTGAATTAACAATAATCAAACCTCGTACTATTTAAATTTTAACAAATCTTAAGAATGGAACCAAATTGAAAATTGGAGAAATAAAAAATTTAATAAAGTCATAAAATATAATAAATTTGAATGAAAAGTACATAATAGCTTAAGAATCTTATTTTATAAATAGTGAAAGCATCATCTTAGTATCTTATATTTGTTGGATGAAAGTACCACCCGCTAATTTAGAAAATGATCATGAATTTATAATAAAAGAATATTATCTCCATTAATACGAGGTTTTTGAGGAAGCTCAAAAGCAAAGCCACGAGAGCTTATGTTCAAAGTGGACAATATCATACCATTGTGAAGAGTCGTGTTTATCTCACAATATTAAGTATGTTATATTAGACATCGTAATTGATTAAAATATCATTTTGATTTCTTTATTTTGAATTACACTTTAAATTAATCTTAAATAATTTTAAAATTAGTTTTTTTTTTTTAATAAAATTGTTTAAATAATAATAATAATAATAATAACTTTATGAAATTTATAAAGGGAATGGTAATATTAACTACCGTTTTATTTTTATTTTTTATTTTTAAATTGACAACATAAACTAAAGTTAAGATTTATTAAAATTATTGAATCTAAAATTAGATGGGAAAAAGAAAAGATAAGAAAAAGGGATGCCAAAAGGATTCTCTTATACGAATGAATTGCATATATCCCAACATTGTGTCTTGGTTCAAATGGGGAGGGGGGGAGTGTAGTGTAGTGGTAGGGTGCCCTATAAATAGGAAGGACTTTGTGGAAATCATATATGTAGGTAGAGATTGAAGAGAATGAATGGGCGTATTCTAGGGTTCCTTCCAAGCACTTCAGAATGAATGGTCTACCGATTCGAAATTCTTACTGAAGTGTTTGGGGGAACCCCCGGTCTCCCTTCGTAACGTTTTTAAGGAGCTTTCAGGCGTTCAATTGGGTTATAAAGTGAGGCGTTGAAGATTAAGAAGTTAGTGTTTAGGGTGTTGAGTTACGTTGAGTTGAAAGTTGAAGTTTAGAAAGTTTGTGTCTAAATTGGATTATAAAGTCTGAGTTTAATAAATTCGTGTTTGAAGTGTTGAGTTAACTTGAGTTCAATTGCATGTTTTTTTTTTTTTTTTTAAAATTAGAGATAAATTTAAATCAATAAACTTTTTTGAACAACGGTCATAAGTTTTGTTATTTTAAGAATATGGCTTAGGATAGTTTATATTCATTTATTTAGGTTTTTTTGAACAAAAAAAAAAAAAACATATTGGGTTCAATATTCATAGATTATGCATATATTTGAGTAAATTGTTTTCATTTTACGTGTTCCTAAAGCCTAAAGTAAAGTCGGTAAATGCATACTAATTTAAGAATACGATGAGAGATTATAAGTACGTTGTTTATTGAGTATATATATATATACTCACCCCTTTCTTCTTTCTTTTACAAGGATTTACAAGATGGGAATTGAGGTGGAGGAGCACTCGAGAGATATGCTGTCATTGAGAGGGTCGATATGGAGTGACAATTTGTCTGTGTTTTAATCTTTTGTATTTTATTTTATAATACAATAATTATGTTTGTTTCCATTTAAATTTTATCGGGTTTTTATTTTTATTTTAGTTATTTTTCCTTTTGTATTTTCTAGCCTCGATCCTAGTTTTGAAGCCTGAAAATTTAGGTTGTACTATGACTAAATAAAGAGCTCAGCTGAAATCAACCTTTATTAAATAAAGAGTTTAATTAATTAATTTTATATAATTAATTAAATAAGATAGGTATTGAGTTCCTAACATTAAAAGAATTAACTTAGTAAAATAAAAAAATATTCAAATTAAAATATTAAATATAAATATAAAATTATATTTAATTTAAGGGTTAGAGAAATTAGAGTTAATTTGATGGGTTTAAATTAATATTTAAAATATAAAATATATTAAATTTAAAGAAAAAAATATATTTAATTAAATGAGTTCATTAATATTTAATATATTAAAGGTACTAAATATAAAAAGAGAAAAATATATTTATGATATTAAATATTAAAATAATTAATATATTAGATACAATAAATAATATATATTTGAAATTTGAAAGTGATAAAAATGAGTTAAATATATAAACAGTTGAGATATTTAAATATGATTGAAATAAGATACTCTATCTTAATCTATTAGATGTTAAAATAAATTATTTGACAATAAATTCTCTCCAAAGTCTTGGTATTATGACTCTTATATTTAGCCAAATGAAAATTTCATATTTTTTTCTTTCGAGTTCGGTCTAGAGTTATTTTCTTCTAATTCCACAAGCATCGATTTTGTGTTCTAGTCATAGCCAAGAAGACTTTGTGGAGAAGATTTAACTCTCGGAGAAGTTGGAACATATAGATTAAAGACACACTATAACTTTCTTCGTATTTCTTCGATATAAGTTTGCTTAACCTTTCCGTTTTATTTCTTCAATATAAGTTTGCTTAACCTTTAGTTTTGTTTAATTCTAAATAAAATAAAAGCAGATTTCAATGTTTGTGTAGCTCAAATGAAACATTTCCATTGGATCTCGAATGCACGCTCATGGGGCGAATTTCTAGGGTTAACATGTGTGTATCTACACGTGGTTGTGCATGTAATACACTCCTCAACCGTGCTTGGGGAGTAACTTTTTCCTCATTTGACTTTTGTTATATCAATTTTTCTATCCAATTTGAATGATATTCCTATTTTAACTTGATTTAGGATACATTTGAATAGTTTTGAGTGATTGGGAGCCATCGAGAGGAAAAAAACAATATTAAAATAAACACGAGCGATATGACAAGTAGTCTTGTCAAACTTCTTTCCAATAATATTTGTAAGAATAGCTAAATATGCTAAATATTGAGCGTGATTATATATAAAGTTGAGAGTATGCATGACCGGAGCATTAAAGGGTGATTTGCATGTTAGAGATTTACGTGCCAAAAGAATAAAATACCCTAAAAAATAGTTGATTAATAGATTTGAATACCTTCAAAAGCATGCTTATGAGAACTATGACAAGAATACACTAACTGAACGTGAATATGAACCGGAATATGAACTTGAATACTCTCATGATTGTTATGTAATGTTATTCTATTCTAGTGAACAAAACACTCATAAAGTATAAAGTATGAGATATGATTACATAACTAAATTATAGTGCTTCCCGCACACGCCCTGAGGGCTAGTCTCAAAAACATTAGAAACAAACTCATAAATCATCAAGATTATAACGATAAGGGTTTCAAAAAGGAAAAAAAAAAAAAACACCTTAAATTTCGTCGGAAATCATGAGATTTCTGGTGAGGTATGCCTTGCCAACAAGGGCGTATTAATTCCTTGAGTTTTCCTACACGACTCTCCACAATAGTATGATATTGTCCACTTTGAGCATAAGCTTTCATGGCTTTGCTTTGGACTTCCCCAAAAGACCTTATACCAATGAAGAGAGTATTCTTTGTTTATAAATTCATGATCATTCCCTAAATTAGCCGACGTGGGACTTTCATCATCCAACACCCCTATTAAACCCTAGGTACCTTAGTAGCCGTCTTTTCCTTTCGAGTCATTGTCGTACCCGTGAGGGAGGAGTCGAAAGGTTTAGGTAAGGAATCGAAAACGTCGCGAGACTTCAGATTTCTGTGAGTCTTAAGGTAGGAGCAAACCGACGCTAGGGTACTTCGTAACAAGTGGGACAGACACACCGTGAAGGATGAACGGAAGACGGTGGTCTCATCGGCAACGGTAGTCAAGCTCTACGATTAGGGTTCATCGGAATTCTCGGGTGAGGAAGACAAAGCAGAAAGTCGCGGATCGGGTTCTTCGGGTACCCACGAGCTTGCTCAGCCAACATGCGGCCCATTGTTGCAGCCCGCGCCTTATAGTCCGCGTCAGACATTGACTTTGGGCCGCGTATTCATTCCAGCTCAAGACCAGCGATACCAGCTTGCATCCAGGAGTTGTGCGCCACCAGGGACCCTCTCGGCTTGTCGGCTCAGTGTTTCGGCTACGCGGCTTGGCTCGACGGCTCGGCTTAATGGCTTGGTATACAAATAATATATCGATTTCTAAGTTTTTAACCCTTCTAGAGCCGTTCCCGCCATTATTTTAGGCATATGAGGTCAGTGTAACTTTTAATTATTAAACACAGATCATGATAAGAACTTACCTTGATAGTTAGACATAAGGTTGGTTGGGTTACATCATGAAAGGACGCTAAGTGTATATTGTGGTGTTATAGGAGGTAGTTAGACGTGGACGTTAGCTTATCGCGAGTAACTTCGGCCAAGGCCAAGAGGTAAGTAACCTTATTGTTGGTGTTAGTTATGTATGTATGATGATGAGTGCCCTGTTGCCCTTGCATGCACCATGTGTGTTGTTGATGTATGCTAGGTTATATGTTTCTTACCACGAAATGCTACGTATGCCATGTGTATGCCATGTTTATGTATGTGATGTTTGTGTCATGACTTGCTACCCTATGTGCATGAGCTTGATTGACAGGTTACGATTGTAATGAGAACTCCGCATGCCATGAATGTGATGACTAGTGTGCTACGATATGCTTTCTCGATGTTTAAGCAAGTAATGCGTGTTGGAAATAAACTTAAATGAGAGAGAGAGAAAAAAGGATAGAAACGGTTATTAATTTTGGTTTTTAAATTCAGTCAAAAGCCTATGTATTTTAGGAGAGGAGTGGCTTATGGGTGAGAAAATGTGAGATAGTTATGACTATTTTTAGCATTACGAAAACTTATAAATAAGCTTTACTTCACATTGTAATATCAAAGCAAGTAGAGCAAGAGCAAGCACGGAAAAAAAGGTTGCAGAATAGAAAGTGTAATAGAAAGGCTTTTGAGAATTCTTTGTCTCCTTATCTCTCCCTTCCCGACACCCCCTCATAGTTTCATGAGAGTTATCTAAACGAGTTAGTTTCAGAGCGAGCGTCCATTTTCTACAAGTCGGTATCAGAGCAAATTTATTTTCTACAAATTGATATCAGAGCGGCTTTTAATTTCAACAAATTGGTATCAGAGCGGCTTTTAATTTCAACAAATTGGTATCAGAGTCGATGACGAACATGATGGGACAAATGCCGCTACCACGATTGACGAAGATGAACTACGAGAATTGGAGCATCCAAATGAAAGCTCTTCTTGGTTCGCAAGACGCATGGGAGGTGGTCGAAGAAGGTTTCGATGAACTGAAGGATACCACGGATTATATGGCAGCGCAAAACAAGGCGCTAAAGAAATTACGATCAAAGGATAAGGCAACATTATACATGCTGTTCCGAGCTGTTGACGAGTCGGGCTTTGAGAAGATTGCAAGGGCAACTACTTCAAAAGAAGCGTGAGACACTCTAAAAAAGGTGTTGAAAGGAACCGACTGAGTCAAGCAGGTGCATCTCCAGAATCTGCGTGACGAGTTGGAGAGCATGAAGATGAAGGAGTCAGAAAATGTATCTGACTATATTACATGGGTACAGACCGTGACAAATCAACTAAATCGAAACGGAGAAATGTTACCCGTGTTGGGTTTTATGTCCTAAAACTCATAGTTTGTAAACAAAAACATATTCTATTTTCAATAAAGTTATTATTGTTGTTTATTCCGTAAAGATTGTTATGGAATAAAGAGAATTTTACAATCATTAATCTAAATCCATTAAACTAAGAACACTCTGGCTATAGTATGATTACTTGAACTATATGTAGAGACATAAGAGTTAATCAAGTTCAAGTATATAGTCAAAATGATCTATAGTATAAGGATAAGGCTAAGTACCTTATTTAGGGGACACTATGGATGCGGTCCACTTTTGTATATGATATAAACAATGTGATCACTAAAATTGTACATGTGGAGACATGTGAGTGGGGGCGTCCTATGCAATGAGTATTGCATAAGATCGAACCATGAAGAAAATCACTCTCACTTTATAATGTTGTTTACTGTTGAGACTGATTTTCTTTTCATTCGATTACCTAGGTAACTCGATCTTAATCTTGAGCTAACCATGAACTTCTGTTTATTCGGAATTATCCTTAGATTTGCATGGATGAGAGTGGCTCAAGTTCGCCGACTCAATAGGCCTCCCATTTCAGGGGTAAGACTGGGTAAATGGCTGGGGACGTGGGGTGCAAGATGTAATTCACTCCTACCCACTTTTAGGGATACAAGAGAGGTAGTTCCCTTAAGTACCTACCCACTTTTAGGGATACAAGAGAGGTAGTTCCCTTAAGTACTGACTCCAGGTCTTAAACAAGGGGCCCCACCCTTTCATTGGCCTGAGAGGGATTCAGTTTACTGGTTGGACCACAAATCAATTGTTCATTAGAGATCCGTGAGACATAAGAAACAAGAAGTAACTTTAAGGGTAAAACGGTAAATTGATCTAGCTCTAGTTACGAACAACCTGTGAATGATCGATTTACTAATCATGGTTATATCAAATGGACAGAAGTATATCCATAGTGAGGGGAGTGCAACTACTAGGCTATAGTGGAATGTTCTAATAGTTAACGAATGTTGGTTAACAAGGCTAATGAGTTTAACCGGTTAATCTTGGATCGTTGGAGCCCATGATCTATAGATCCATTAGGTCCCTCTGCTATCTCAAATCGGACTAAACCATAGAACAGTGTGACGAGTGAGTTCGAAGTGTTCGAATTCAAATTAAGGAGAATGCGCTACATATATACGATATATTTAAACGTATTTTTGTTTTATTTACGAATTAAACAAAAATAGAGAATCTGAGATATTTAAATAAGATTTAAATATCTTAATCAAATATGTGTCGGAATTAATTGGGATTAGCATTTGAATTAATATTAAATATTAATTAAATAGTTTAGTTAATCATTTAATATTACTTTAATTTGAAATTAATAATTCAAATGGATTGTTGAATCAAAAGGAAAAAAGTCAAAATATTGACCTCATTTAATGGAAAAATGAATGTTAGTGGAATTTTTAGGTGTCAAAATTTGGTTTAACCAAACTTGCATGCTTGCCAAATAAATCCAACAAATTTGAGTGGAATTTTGAATGTCAAAATTTGGTGATCTCAAATTTGTATGAACATGCAAACATGACTCTATAAATAGAGTTATCATAATACATGAAAGGTCTTCTTGTTGGTGAAAACATGACTCTATAAATAGAGTTATCATAATACATGAAAGGTCTTTTTGTTGGTGAAAGACCTTGAGAAAAACCTCTCACAAACACTCTCTTCATATACAAAATGCCGCTCAAGTTTAGTCACTCACCGGATTCCACAATCCCGTTCTAAGGCCGGAGGATAGTGAGTGGTGGTTCGAAACCAGTTCGTGAGGGAAAAGAAATTTGAACTACAAAAGGTTAGTATTCAAACTCATTAAGTTTTAATACTTATGAACATGCTAGTTATTTACTATAATTGATGTTCTAAAAGTGCCTAAGATCTAAATTAATTCCGCATGTGTTATATTAACACCATCAACCCGAGATGCGGGTTGTGGAGAAAATCTTAAGGTCGTTAACAGACAACTTCGAGAATGTCGTATGTGCAATAGAAGAGTCGAAGGACCTAACGAAGTTCACAGTCGATGAGCTTGCCGGTTCTCTCAAGGCACACGAGCAACGCAAGAAAAAGAAGGAGCCACTGGATCAAGCGCTTCAGACGAAGGCATCGATAAAGGATGAAAAGACACTCTATTCTCAAAATTTTTGAGGTAGAGGTCGTGGAAGTTGCAGGAATGATCGAGGTGGTCAAGGCAACACTTACGAAGAAAACTATCAGGAGAAGAGACTGTCGAGCCAAGTAAATTGACGTGGAAGAGGACGCTGTTGAGGAAGAGGTGGCCGATTAAACATTCAGTGCTATAAATGTAAAAAATATGGTCATTAGGCGAATGATTGTAACTCTGAAAAATGTTATAATTGTGGCAGAATGGGGCACGTTGCAAAAGCATGTCGAGCCGGAAAACGGGTGGAAGGAACAACCAACCTAACCGTGGAAGACGTAACAGATGAAGGTCTTCTCTTGATGGCTCAGACGAAGAGAACATCAATAACGACACTCTGTGGTATCTCGACTTAGGGGCAAGCGACCATATGTGCGGTCACGAGCACCTATTCAAAGAAATGGAAAGGATTAAAGATGGTCATGTGTCATTTGGAGATGTGTCGAAGGTGGAGGTAAAAGGTCATGGTACGATACACTTCTTGCAAAAGGATGGTGTGATGGGGTCAATCCAAGATGTCTATTACGTACCAGATCTCAAGACCAACATATTAAGTATGTGGCAACTCACAGTGAAAGGTTACTCGATATTCCTAAAGGACCGCCTGCTACACCTGAAGGATAAGAAAGAGCGTTTAGTTGCTCGAGTCAAGATAGGAAGAAATCGAATGTACAAATTGAACTTAAGAAGCATACGAGAAAAGTGTTTGAGAGTCGACGTAGAAGACAAGGCATCACTCTAGCATCTCCGTTTTGGTCACCTACATCATGACGGCCTAAAGGAGTTAGCGAAGAAGAATATGGTACATGGGCTACCAAACATGGACTTTGAAGGAAAATTTTGTGAAGAATGCGTGCTCAGCAAGCATGCGAGAACCTCAATTCAAAAGAAGGCTGAATTTTGGGATAAACAACCTCTCGAGTTGATCCATACAGATATATGTGGACCAATTAACCCCGAGTCTTTCAGCGGAAAGAGGTATTTTATTTTCTTTATCGATGATTACTCACGAAAAACTTGGGCTTATTTTTTGAAAGAAAAATCCGTGGCATTCGAGGTGTTTAAGAAGTTCAAAATAATGGGGGAGAAGGAAACTGGTAGGCACATCAAAGCTGTACGATCCGATAGAGGTGTCGATTATACTTCGACGACTTTCATGGAGTATTGCGAGGAGCAAGGCAGAAGGCGATTTCTAACCGCACCGTACACCCCTCAACAAAATGGTGTGGCCGAGAGAAAGAACCGGACCATTCTCGACATGGTTCGCTCAATGCTTTAGAGCAAAAGGATGCCGAAGGAATTTTGGGCAGAAGCCGTGCAATGCGCCATCTACGTACAGAATCGATATCCACATGCGAAGTTAGATGATCAAACACCACAAGAGGCTTGAAGCGGACAAAAGCCTACAATTTCTCATCTCAAGGTGTTCGGTAGTGTGGCTTATGCTCACATACCGGACCAACAAAGAACGAAGCTCGAAGACAAAAGAATACAAAATACTTGACCCGATTAGCAAGATGGTGATAGTGAGTCGCGATGTTCGAGTAAATGAAGCAAGCGAATGAGACTGGAACAATTCTACAAAAGTCAACATCGAAGTTGAAGAATCATCAGTCGCTGCACCAACAAGTGCACCAACAGACTAAAAAATTTTCGATGATGAAGATGAACCACGACAACCCAAAATGCGAAGTTTGCGAGATTTGTATGACTCAACAGATGAAGTACACCTTGTTTGTCTTCTGGCAAATGCTGAAGATATCAGCTTTGAAGAGGCGGTGCGAGACACGAAGTGGCAAACTGCCATGGATGAGGAGATTAAAGCGATTTATCGCAACAACACATGGGAAGTGACAGAATTACTGGAAGGAAGTCAACCCATAGGTGTGAAGTGCGTATTCAAGAAAAAAATGAATACTCAAGGCGAGATTGAGCGGTACAAAGTGCGACTTGTTGTGAAGGGATACAAGCAAAAGGCGGGAATCGACTATGATGAAATGTTTGCTCCCATCGCTAGAATGGAGACAATCCGATTGATTATTTCCCAAGCAGCCCAATTCAAATGGCTGATTTTTCAAATGGATGTCAAATCAGCATTCTTGAATGGTGTGCTTGAAGAAGAAGTATATCTCGAACAACCTCCTGAGTACGTGAAAATTGGAGAAGAGAAGAAGGAACTAAAACTGAAGAAGGCGCTTTATGGGTTGAAACAAGCACCGCGAGCATGGAATATTCGTATCGACACATACTTCAAGGAGAACAGGTACAAGCAATGTCCCCACGAACATTCACTTTATACAAAGAAGAGGAGGTAATGTGATGTTAGATAAAACCTGAGATTTTCCTTATTTAGATTTACACGTTTTCATTAGTTGATTGAATACATTCGTTTGACCATTTGACAAACACGTCGAATGGATTACCAAAGTTTTAGATGACAATTTTGTAGGAAGTGACACAGATTTAGTTGGCCACTCTCCATCCCTTTTTAGGATAAGTTAGATATTTAAATAGGTAAATCTGTTCACAGGACACAAGCACCTCATTTTAAGCAAAAGTGTTCAGCAATTATCTCTCTCTTGTTATTTTTCGCATCTTTATTTTCTTCCAACAACTTCCCGTCAAACGAATTCCTCTCACCTAAAAGGATTTCAGTTGCCGATGATCCTCGCCGATTGTCGAAAAACAACAAGTGGTATCAGAGCTAGGATGAAGCCATCGATGATATATCATTTCGGAGGAGCCAATCTTATCAACAGTTAAGTTGATTAGCTCAAGTGGTTAGAGCGTCGACCTAACAACACACAGGTCTCAGGTTTGAGTAGAAGAAAATGCAAAGCATGAAAACACACACATCGTGGGGTCCATCCCAGGTAGGCTCACTCACTCCTCCACGCCGCCGCCATATGCCGACATCTTCATCATCGCCCCACAAAGAGGTCAACGTCGTGATGATGGGCGTCGAGTTGTCATTGAGCGAGTGATAAGGGGGATAGCGACCGCCGCCATCGTTCGGGCAACGAGGTAGGCCTTGTTGATGCTCGTCAACCTACAGGCGCAAGGGCTATGGAGTAACAGAAAGTTACTTTTTACCCCTTTTTACTTTTCACGAGAAATTGGCTAAACTAAGGAAAAAGAAAAAAAGAAATAGCTCATCCCCGATCACCTCGAACAAGTCGCGATTTCAATCGAGACATTGCTCGACGTGAACGACTTAACAGTGGAAGAGGTGACCGGAAGACTACGTAACGTCGAGCAGCGGAAGAAAAATGCCCCGCTTCAGCTGTTGACAATGAGGGTCGTCTACTCCTCACTGAGGAGGAATGACTTGCACGCCTAAAGCTCCGTGATAACACCGGCGAGAGCAACGAGCCCTCCAGCCGTAGAGGCGGTAAGAAGCCATGGAAATCTCGTGGGTGTGGTAAGAAGCCATGAAAATCTCGCGGGCGCATGCGCGGGAAAGAGGCGGATCAAAAGAAGGAGTCGACTGATAATGGGCCAATCCAGTGCTCGTATTGTGGGAAGAGAGGTCACTTGAGCAAGAATTGCTGGAGCAAGCTTATGAACAAGGAGACGGCTGAGAAGGCCCATGTGGCTCAATCCGAGGAGGACGAGCAGGTTCTTTTCATGATGACTACATCAGTCCTACCTGACGTCCCTAATCCCGGGGAAGAGCTCCCCAAATCCACAGAGGTAATTGACGATGGCATAACTTCTCCAGTGAGCGTCAAACCCGAGGACATTCATTAATTTATATTATGTCAAGGACATTCATTAATTTCTCCAATTTGTGTAGACATAAGATGATAAGTTCAACATGGATTCATAGCAACAAAAGGCCCTAAATATTAAAATAAAAAAGGAAGACAAAAGGGTACAACAAAATTGAGTTACAAAAGAAAACATGTACCTAGCAATAATGTATATGATTACATTTAATAAGATTCGTCATTCGCAAGGAAAGAATTAGTAGGGAGCTCACGTAATCATATCGAGACTTCCAAGTTAAGGGCTCTGGTGTAAATCCTTCAAAATCAACCTCACAAAGGTCTAAAAGGTTATCAACTTGTGCCAAATCCATATTCAAATCTGCATTTTTGTTCTTTAATTGCTCCTCATCCAATAAAGCTTGTAAAGAATCCTTGCTCATTTGATATAGAGTCATGCAGCTCTTAAAGACTTCTAGCGTTCGATTATCCAATTCTCCGTTTAACGTTTGATTGTAAAGGTACGAATGATTATCGACGACAACACGAAGTGTTTGATTGACGAAGATGGTGAGAAGGGATGTCAAATTTGACTTTAAATCATCACGAGGATCAGATCCTATCACAGAATTGCAAAGATCTTTTAACTCTTCGGTTTTGTTGCAGGTGTCGTGAACGTAATCATTTGCCACTTCCATCTCTAGATCTAAAATATCGGCCGTTACAGAGGAAACAAGAACAGAGACCAAGACGACGACAACAATGGACTGATTCATAGTGCTCTCTCACAAAATTCAATCTTCTAGTACGAGTAATACTAAAGAGAAAAACATGTATATTTATACATATAAGATCACAAGGACAAGAACAATTGGCTGGTTCATATTGATATTAACAGCTTTCAAATTACACCCAAATACTTATCATTGTTACCATATATGAATATATACTTTTCTTCATCTTCAAGTAATCCTTCTTAAGACCGATTATGTTACATAATCTAAGTTTCCAACTAGGCGATATTGTTTTCTTTGGACTATTCCTTTCGGTCTTTTCCTCCAAAAAAATTTATGACGCGTCTGCTAGTAAAAAAATTTCACACTCTTGTAAAAAAGTGTTTCGTTTTCCACTCAATAGATGTGGGATCTGACAGATTGTTGCTTAATAAAGGTTGAATTCTATCTATTTTACGAGGCGGTGGTCAAGAATGAAGAAAAACGTTTGTTAGCATTTGCATGCATCATGATTTTCTTACCATATATACAAACGTCTTACCATATGTGAAATGATACTCTTTTCTTTATCTTTTCTTTATTTTAACTAATTAGGATATAAATATTCTATTACCATAGATGGTTAAGCTATAAAAAATTAAAAATTGAATATATTATTTTAAAATTTATATTTGATCGGTGTTAATTTTTATGGAAAATTTTGTTTAAGAACTAAAATTTTAAATTTTGACAATTCAGATGTACTTTTTTAATTAATTTTAATATATTTTATTTTATTTTAAAATTTATATATAACTTCCTATATTTCTCATATTTACTATGAACACTTATTTATTTATTTATATATCGGTTCATCTTTATTGATATTTTATTATTCCACCATTACAAATTATTTTTGTCATGTACCGTTCATCGATTAATTATTTTAAGATAATATATTTATGACTATACGAGAGAAGCTAAGTAAGTGACTTAACTGATTTGGAAGTAGATTCAAATATGATACACTCTATCACACTTTAGTATTTCTACAGATAACTGTATTGGTTCGGTTGCGAAGGCTCTCCAAGTTAAAGTGTTTGAGGGTCATCTAGACAATTTAAGTCGACGTGGTATGTCGTAGGTCACATATTGTAAATCTCAGTAGCTTTAGTAAAAGTGGGAGATTGTTGGAATTTGTATCCTAAAGCTCGTAGTTTTTGTAATCGAACATTTTCTTATTTATTAATAAAATATATATTTTTTATTTTCTGTTGTATATGATGTGATAATGTTATATGATGACTTGATGATGTTAGATAATGATATGATGATGTAATTATATAATGATATGATGATGTATATGATGTTGACATGATGATGATGATGCATAATAATAAGATGATTCAAGACGTATGATATGAAATGACTTAATATGACTATGTTCTATATAAATATGATGTGTATGGATTAAATGTCATGTTGTATTATGACGACGAGTTTTCAAAGACACACCCCTAGTCAATGTTAATGATAATGAAAATGAAAGTATGAAGGCCAATGTATGTATGTTACTTAGAGTAATGTGTGAACGGTGTATAGAGTTGTGTCATAAAGATGATTTAAAGATGAATATTATAGGGACCTTATGCATTTTGTGTGTTCATATATATTGAGATATTTCTCCATTTATGACGATGAGTACGAATGCGTACACTATAATGATGATGGTCATGCCTCGTATGACACTTAGAGGTCTGCTAACCTATGTCACTACAAAAAGCTAGCTCGACTATGATGGGTCAAAAGGGGCGCGAATCACCTGGATACCCATGCTCGCACATGACTACACATCCAATTTTGTTTGGACTGAAAGCCATCTCTACGGTAGTTTTAAAGATAGGCCCCTAGAACATGAGTTCCATGTCTTTGCATTTCCTGACCCTAATAGTAGGTCATATTTCTTAAAATGATCCAATCGTGTGCTACTTCTATTTCATGTAAAGCCAAGGCATTCCTATAAATCTGACGACGACATCGCAAGTAGAGACCATAACATATGCATAGGATAGTGGTATATTATTTTTTTAGTGTTAGGTTAGTATAGGATGTATTTACTTTTTTTTTTCTTCTTTGTTTTATTTAGTATTTCCATATGTTATTTTAAAAATACGTTGGAACATGTAACTTCATCCCTAAACCCTAAACCCTAAACCTTAAACTTTAGGTTAGTAGAAATCTAGGATTGTTACAAAGTATTTCTTAAGAAAAGTTCAAGATGGCTACTTACCTCGTCATTGATGTTCGGGATCTTCGCTCTCGAACTTCAGATGCCCGAATCACTTCAAATTTCTTTGAAAGACTCCTTAGAGTATCTAGTTTTTGTAACCATAAAGTTTTTCATGAGAGTTGGTCTAGAAAGAGGATTTGAGAAAAATTAAGGGAGCGTCAGATTTTAAGTTGGCTTGGCCAGTTCAATTGAGCAGACCCACACATTGTCTTATTCCTCTAGAAAGAAAAAGACGAGCACGAACCACGACTCTACTGCTTAAATATGGTGTTGTAGGGGGAAAGTTAGGGATTGATTTCATACTTTCTCGTTAATTGTAGCCTAAGTTATACACTTCTAAAGTTCGCTAGGAAACTTATTTTCGCCGAAATTGAAATCCAAAAACTCTTTATTGAGCAGCCAATTCTATAGCTTTTTAGGACCCGAATTTTTCACGAAGACTCTTCCTTATACTTCCCTCAAGCCAAAGAATTTGTTTTGGAATGATGTCTTTAAGCATGTGGTCCTAATTTTAAAATTTGTTTCTCGATATGCAACTTACCCAAAAACGCAAAAATGGGCGTTCTTGGCAGCTCGATCCTACCTAATGTCCTTAGGCCATGAATCCTTCATGAAAATCATCCATTTTAGTTTCTTAAAGCTTAATGAATCATCAATTTTGGATGAAAGGGGTTGTATAAAGGAATTTACAACTTTCCACAAATTCTTGCCAAAAAATGATTTTCTTCAATAAAGCATTAGCCTTGGTGGTCTTCTATGAAATTGTTCCTGGAAGGTGCAGGAATCGAATGAGATACATTTCTCTTCACGAATTTGCATGTGGGCACAGATTGGATTTTAATTATGCTTGGTAGATTCAACACTCAATTCTTGTTCGAAGGGCATGGCTCTGATACCATGTTAGATGAACACGACTCTCCACAATGATATGATATTGTCCACTTTGAGCATAAGCTCTCATGGCTTTGCTTTGGGCTTCCCCAAAAGGCCTCACACCAATGAAGAGTGTATTCTTAGATTATAAACCCATGACCATTCCCTAAATTAATCGATGTGGGACTTTCATCATCCAACAAGGTGAACCCTCTTAATTTTGGAATTCTTGTGATTGAGTTATGAAACAATAATTTTCTATTCTTTTAAATCTTTTATAACCATGGTTTTATATTTTTATTATCACTCTTATTCGAATGCGTCTCGATTCATTCATACACCTTTCCTTTACTCAAAATCTCGTACATTCCGAATGACAATTGAAATGACAACCTAAGAGAAAATGAGTATATGAATATGTGAATGAAGACACAACTATGGGATAGATACAATAATATAATGCATAGTGCCAAAGTGAATGCTTCATGGACCACCAATTGCCCCATGATGATAAACCCTTTTTCTGATGCCTTTTCTTCTACCTCTTGCTTCTATCTTTCTCTTCTTTTTTTTCAACTTTTCTTTTTCATAGTAACTAAAGCAAACGCCAACCCTAAAGTTGATCCGATCCAAAGAATAAAAACAATAAAACAAGGGAAGGATTGGTGAACGCATGTATACATGACAACCGTTGTTCAAGTCTCGGACATAGGAAATAGTTCTAAAGATGTAAATCTCATTCTAAGAGAGAGCATAGACGTTCAGGTTCAATTACATAAATAGGTATTTGTACGTGCATTACACGGATATAAGATCATAATCCTATCAATAGATTTCATATAATAGTATAAACATAATTATCAGTTAATTTATTATCTATTATATAAATTAATTATATCATCTTATCAATAATTAGAAACAAAAGCTTGGCGTAGGTCGAAGCCCTATTGATAGTTAAAGGGAAGATAATTTTTTAGGCCATGGGATTGATTTTGATGACCTTAGATATGATTATTGAAGAAGCTTGGTTCTTTCTCCTACTATCTTTTCTGATATTCTATCTGTAAGGCTTACTTCTAAGGGTTATGAGAAGAGAGAAAAGAATTTGAAAAATCGAGTAATGAATTAAATCAAGTAAATGATTCTTAGGGTTAGAGTTTGTTTCGTTTACCTCCCGGAGTTGCTTTTGGATCTTATTTGAGGCATTTGATATCAGTATGACCTCTATTTACTCAAATTAAAGTATTTTTTAGCTAAAAGTTGGGAGTATTCATTAGTTTAGCTAAACCAAGTTCGTTAATATATACTATTTCAAGGTCATGAGTTCATATGCGTTAAATTGGACATTGAGGGATAGAGTTAGGCCAAACTTAAGAATATTGTGAATTTTTGATGTATGATAATGCATGTCTCATGGCCCCTACCTGTGTCATAATTTATGAATGTTATGCTATCCTATGTATGTGATGTGATGACTTATAATGCTAAGTTGTGTATCTTACGTAATGCCCTATTATGCCATGCTAAGTATGTTATGCTATGTCCGGGATACGTCATGCCATCTGAAGCGATGTTATAGATTTATATTATACTAATGATGACGTATAATGAAAGCCATGACGAGTATTATGCATGCATGACTCGTGTGCATTCTTACATGAATTAAAGGAATGATGATCTGTTTCTTATTATATGCTATGATTTTAAGTCATGTGAACCTCATGCATTTATGTATGTCATGTGCACCAGAATACTTTCTCGTTATGTTATGTTATGTTAGTATCGACGCATACTTGCGATATTTATGTTCAATATATATATATATTATGCGGAACTTTCCCTCCATGGTGTCTGGCGATGCATCAACGTGTTTAGCCCAACACCCCAAGCCTACCTGATGGGTCCATGTGTGCATGCATAGGCCGTGTGTTGACAAACATTCAACCCAACCAGGACAAGAGCTCAAAGCCAAGTTATGATGTTTTTAAAAGGAAAGGTCCCATCATGATTGTGTATATGCATTACTTGACCGCACTCAACAATGAGGTTACTTATTAAGTATTTCTTAAAATAGTCAAACCACGTGCTACTCTCATATTTCAAGTAAAGGTAAGGTGGCAAAGATGACTGCAACCCTGGAATGACCATGGAAGCTAAGTTAGGAGGGTAGTATGCATGTTTTCCTTTAGTAATTTATAGGTAGTCAAAGGTTTTTTTTTTTTTTTTTGTACTAAAATTTATGTCAATGTTTTTGTTATAAGGTCGTTGACATTTTTTTATTTTAAATTGAACATATAAATATATTGAGTGTCACAAGTTTACACATGCTTGGTAATAACAAAAAAAAAAAAAATGTTTTGAACCAAGACGTATAGATGGATATGTGCAATTTCTATGTGGAGAATCTTTCGTAGATGAACCTTATTTTTTGGGCCTGCTTTTCTCTCGTCTGTCCTTTTCACAATCACAAAAAGCAAGTTCCATTCTAAAATGAAGCGTTGGAATTAATTATTATTCAATGTCCAGAAATAGGTACATATCTTCTTCTCTGTATTAATGTTTTAGGAGAACGTACGTATCTATATATATATATATATATATATTTCAGTTCATAATTAATACAATTTAGCTAATATGGGTTTAGTTGTTACTTTAGATTGATTAGAGATTAATTAGTATTGTGGATCAATTATTCTTTTTATTTTATTGTAATGAAGGCTATAAATATCATGTTGTAGGCCTATAATGAATCTTTTAATTATTTATACATACAAACGAATATGGAATATGGAGTTCAATAAGGGACAACTCTTCAGCTTAGGTCTCCTTTGTACAAATGATACTTCGAACTTGGAACGAGCATGAAGGAATTAATGATACTTTTTTATCTTTTGAGTTGTTATGTCGGATCGTTGTTCAAGACCTTTGGTCTCTATCTGAACCTGATAGAAAAAATGGGATCACTTCTTATGGACTCGTTGAGAATGATTCTGATCTAGTTCATGGCCTATTAGAAGTAGAAGGCGCTTTGTTGAGATTGGGATCCTCACGAACAGAAAAATATTGCAGTCGATTTGATAATGATCAAGTGACACTGCTTTTTCGGTCGGAACCTAGGAATCCCTTAGATATGATACAAAATGAATCTTGTTCTTGTTGAATGATGAAAGTCTGCTAATTTAGAGAAATGATGATGGGTTTATAAACAACAAATACTATCTCTATTGGGGATAAGGCCTTTTGGGGAAGCCCAAAGCAAAGCCACGAGACCGTATGCTCAAAGTGGACAATATCATAACATTCTAGAGAGTCGTATTCATCTAACATGGTATCAGAGTCATGCCCTAAACTTAGTTGTGTCAATAGATTGGTAAATTCTCAAATGTCGAACAAAGAACTCCAAAAGAAAAGGAGTCGAGATTCAATTAAAGAAAGACATACTTTGTTTTGTTTGAGGGGAGGTGTTGAATTTAATCCTAGAACTTCTAAACGAAGAAACCCTAAGAAAAGTTTTATCTCATAATTAAGAGAAAAGAACAAACCCTAGACTTCCATATTTTGGTGTGACCAGCTCCCCCCGCCGTGGGCTTTCTTCTTCTATGGGCGGCAAACTCTCCTATCTCCAGCAACGCGCGCCGCGTTAATTCTTCAATGACCACGACCCCCGACGTCCAATCGCTGTGGGTGATCTTGCACGCAATGGCAACCACATTAAATGGCTTGCCGTAGCCGGAGCACCCAATCAGAGTGGTTTATGATGATCAATTAGTGCGATCACGACGTTCGAGCTGCCAGCCCACAACGAGAAGTCTCCTTCCTGGCGGCATGGCGTAATAGACCCCTTGTTGGCAACAAACTGTGTTATAGACTCAATAGGATCAGTAGTAACAAAATATACTCCAAATTACTTTAATTTGAAAAGGTCGTAAACGATCTTCTAGCTCACCATTAGATATTATTTCTTTATACATTTTCTTCCGGGCTCCCAGAGGTTTTTACACTCATGCTTAGTTATCTTTCGAACGTGGGATTTCATACTCCACTCACTTAGGAGCCAGTTTTTTCAAGAGTCAATGTCCGTGTCTTATACCATTTGTAATAGTCAAAATCCAATATTTGTAATCATCCAAACCCACTACTAGAAGATAGTGTTCTTTTCAAGCTTTTTAAGAATGGGCTTGGGTGGAGTTTTGAGCGGTGTGCCAACGAAGACTGAGCTTGATACCATTTGTAACAGCTCAAACCCACTATTAGCCGATATTATTCTTTACGGGCTTTACCCAAACCCACTACTAGCAGATAGTGTTCTTTTTAAGCTTTCCAAGAATGGGCTTGGGTGGAGTTCTGGGCGGTGTGCCAGCGAGGACTGCACTTGATACCATTTGTAGCAGCTCAAACCCATTACTAGCAGATATTGTTCTTTTCGAGCTTTGTCCAAACCCACTACTAGCAGATAGTGTTCTTTTCAAGCTTTCCGAGAATGGGCTTGGGTGGAGTTTTGGGCGGTGTGCCAGTGAGGATTGGGCTTGATACCATTTGTAATAGCTCAAATCTACTGTATAGTTCTTTTTGAGCTTTCTTAGAATGGGCTTGGGTGGAGTTCTGGGCAGTGTGCCAGCAAGGACGCTCAACGAGGAGTGGATTGTTAGGTCTCACATCGATTGAAAGAGGGAACAAATCATTTCTCATATAATGGTGTGGAAACCTCTACATATAAAACGCGTTTTAAAATCATGAGGCTGACGATTGTACTTAATGAGACAGAGTAAACAATATTTACAAACGGTGGGTTTGAGCTGTTACCGGCTTAGAGAATTGTATATTAGTGACGAAATTTCTAAACAAAGAGGGAAAACCCAAAACTAACTAGAAAAAATTTAGACTAGAATTAAAGAAACACCCTTGGAAATGAAACCCACAAGAAGAAAGATGACCACAACCAAAATAATGGAAGAGAAAGTGATTGAGATCAAGTCACACCCAGAGTTCCCCCAAACACTTCAGTAAAAGATTTGAATTTCTTGACATGTTTATCTGAAGTGCTTGGAAGGGAACTCTAGGAGACGCCTGATCGAACATTTTGTAACTCTATGTTCAAACCCTTTCCTTTAAAACCCTCTATTTATAACTTAAGTGGTGAGCACATGAATCTATGGCTTGGAAGGACACAAAAAACGTAGATGCCTGTGAAGAGCCATCAGGGTTTGAACCAAGACGCATACATGGACATATCCAATTTCTATGTGGAGAGAATCTTATGTGGATGAACCTTATTTTTTGGGCTTGCTTTTTCTCTCTTATTTCGTTTTCACTCCTTTTCACTGGCACAAAACCAAGTTCCATTCTTGAACCAAGTGTTGGATTTGATTATTTGTCCATAAATTCGTCTATAAATTCATACCTGATTAATTAGTATTGATGCTCGTGATAGGTTACTGTTAAAGATTTGATTTATAAACTTAACGTAATATAAGAAATAGCATGTAGATTGACCTCCAATTACATGTTATTCATGCTAAGATTTAATTTATCTAATCTAGTTTGAAGGCATTTCAACTATAAATTTACTTGTTGGTTGAAACCGAAGTTACGAGTTCAATGGATCTAGTTTATCAAGATCTAAGTATACCTATGGCATTTCATGAGACCATAACAATAATCTCTAAGGAATTAAATTACCTAAAAATTTACTCCAAATATTTTAATTAAGTTGGATTAAAAAAAAAAAAAAAAAAGAGAGATTTCTGTTTACCGTAGAATTTTCTCATAGGGTAACTCATTCATTTGTCGAACAAGTGCAAAATACCTCAATAATTTTCTCTAGGTTAAGTAGATTCATTCGGTAAAGGAAGGAACAACGTTGGAAGCAAGATTCGGCAATAACGATTCTAGTATTGTTTCTCATGAATCGTAGAGGA
Organism: Cucurbita maxima; assembly: GCF_002738345.1. NCBI lineage: Eukaryota > Viridiplantae > Streptophyta > Magnoliopsida > Cucurbitales > Cucurbitaceae > Cucurbita > Cucurbita maxima. The sequence goes on along the minus strand of NW_019272035.1, from coordinate 3,248,808 downwards.
GCGCTTTTGTTTGTGAAATTCAAATCTTATTTTAAGGAAATGCTTTAGGTTTTTTAGAAATTTTCTATTGTATAGCGGGTGAATTTAATAAAAATAACATTATATCAACGAGAACGATGCAATGACATGAAAATTTGCAAAAAATTGATATGATAATTAAGAGCGGTTTTAATATGGAAAATGACTTTAATACCCTTAGTTGGGCACATGTTTGCATGTATAGATCGTGTAGAGAAATAATATACATCTAGCTTACCCAGACTAGAAAACCACCTAAGGCCATGAAATGATGTTTAAAATTATAGATCTCTCTATGTTGCATATGTTTGCAATTCTCGACCTCAACAGTGAGATCGTTTATAGAGAATTTCTTAAAATACTTAAGTCATGTGTTACTCTAATAAAGGCAAGACATCATTTTAGATAAATGCAAGACACCCATATATGGATAACGGTGACGATGTGTTGAAGACCATGGAACTTGTCTTAGGATAGATGCATTTCAGCTTTTCAGTCTTAAGCTAGAATAGGACATTATTTTGTTTTCCTTATGTCGTTTCTCATTTTCATTTAAAATACTTTTGTGTTGTCTTAAACGTTTCACCTTAAACGTTTAAGTTGATGACTTTGTTCATGAATTTTTTTTAAATGAATATTTATGCACGTACGCTCATATAATGCATACGGTAACGACTTTATCATAGTAGAAAAATATGGTCGTTAGAATAAAATCATTAAAATAATTACAGCAGAAAACAAACCACATGAATCTTAGATAAAATAAAACAATGCCCTAATCTATCCCAAGAGCTACAAATAACATGAATTCTAGTACTCTAGCTCTAGTCCCATGACAATCACTACGACGTCGTCATTCATGTCGAGGTACCTTGTTTTTACTTGAAAGGTAAGAATAACATGCAACTTTAGTATTTTAAAAAATATTCCGTAAGTGGCCCCACTACTTGGGTCAGGAAATGCAATCATGTCTGGGACCTATTATTAACATCTTTTCATGACCTTGATCTCAGCTTCCCGTCCAAGTAGCTTGTATTCGTACCTCCTGGACCTAGCCTTCGACTAACGTACATACAATATGCATGTGACCCCATTACGTGGATTCCATGTACACTCTTGTGGACGCCAGTCATATGCGGAAGTATCCCAATGCACGTGAACATACATTAAGCATGAGGTCCTCATCGTTTAAAATCATGTTATGTGTCTATGATATACAATAGTGCCATGTTTTCATAACATATCACATATATCAACGACATAATGTGTCAACATGATAGACCATAACATAGTATATCTTATAGTATCAATGCATCATAACATAATAAGCAAACATATCCATCACAAGATACGACACGTGCAATGGCCACAAAGCACGCATTGTTCATACTTCAAATAATTTATCTAACCGAACTAGTAGTGCACCTTCCACAAAGCTCGCATTGTCATGTGTCTATGAGTCGCGGGTTGTGAGCTTTGTGGGCCGTCTGTTTGGAGTGGGCTAAGGGTTGGTCTGGGCTTCGGCTGGGTTGGACTGTGAAGATAAATGGGTTTTGGGTTGGCGTTGCATGCGGGCTGGGTTGAGAAGATAAAATGGGTTCTGTGCTGGGTCGTGAGTTGTTTCTTTGTGAATGCTAGGTTGGATTTTTTCCGGACCTAGTTGGTTTGAACGCGATCTGTGGTTCGGACTTTGGTTCAGAACTTTGAGTAGTGTGCAGATTTTGGGTGAACTTTGTAGCTACTAGGATAATCTCTTCAAACAACGATTATTCCTTCGGAGGTTAAAACATAGGCCACTCAAAACTGGTTCGGATTCCAAGATGTATTATAGAGATATATTTTTATCGATCACCTAATATATTGAAATCATGATCTAAATGTTCATAAAGACTTAATAGAACAATATTTTCGTATCAATCAACTAAGCACAAGGAATTCATACATACATTCACCTGAATCTAGTATGCAATTGCTCAAACATACTCAATGGAAAGATAATGTCTATCTAACATGTGAAGTGCAAAAAATAAAGACTATTTTAATAGACATGCATTCTTTATTTTCACACTAGGGAAATTTTCGTAATTTTCCTTAACATGCTTGCACACTTGTGGATAAAACCTCATTAAAGTTCTGAACATGTATATTCTAACAATTTAAGGTGAGATAAGCTCGCATGCCTAGAATCCGTGTGGCTATTTACTAAGATGAAGTGTGTCCTGAATTAAGCTAAATTAGCACCTTCCACATGCTCCTAGGGAAAGTCACGCCTCTGTACCGCCAAGTGTTGTCGGCTGATTGGTGGCCTTAGGTCAAACTACATGGGTTCAAATCTAAAAGCATGCAGATCCCTCAAATTTTCCCTATGCTGACACGTGCTGCAAGCAGTTTGGTTTGAGTTTTCGAATGCGCACACGATTCACGGATTGGGCGAGTGAATCAAGTCGACAAGTTTGGGTTAACTTGTGGGTCGGATCAGCTTCGCATCGCCTCTAAAACCAACAAAGCATCACGTGTCTATTGTTGGGCCAGACACTTCTCCACCTATTTAGTGACACGTGTTTCTCTTTGAGAAATTTAAAATATCGAACAAAGACTAGAAATTTTAAAGTCTACCGTTATGAGAAAAAGGGAAGTTATGAGAAAAAGGAGTTAGTAAAGATGAATTTAAAGTCTACCATTTTGGTAAAAAAAATAATTTAATTTGAGTTTTTTTTCAAGGGAAGTTATGAAAATAGAAAAGAATTGAAAACTGGCTTGGAAATTTTAAGGAATGAGAGGTGGACCCCTCTTTGTTAGTTTTTTTTTGTCACTTACAATAAATTTACTTGAATTAGTACCTCCACAGAAATTTGAGATATTTTAGAGCTCTTAATAGACGAAAAACTATCATACAGACTTGGGTAAGTAATATTTGTAGGTATCATTAGGATGTGCTAACATGTGGACATTCCTTACCTTAAGTAACTAGATAATGCATGTTAAGGACTTCGAAAGGACATTTTTGGATGAGTATGCAATGGAAAATTTATCATTATGCCCCAAGGTTGAAATTCCGAGAAGCATGTTGTTTTATGTATCATGTGAAGCTAGAAAGAGAATATGCATGACTAGAATATGAGATGGGTAATATGGATGAATATGTTATGCATAATGTAAGACATTACCAAAATGCCCCTTATGGTGAGAATTGTGATGCATGTTGCTTTATATGTTTTCCACTAGGTTAGAAAGAAGGATGGGCTATTGTGATCTATGCTCTAGGTGATTGATGGCTGTTATCTTCTCATTGAGCTTGTTTGCTTGTATGTGTACTGATATAATATGTTTTAGCTCCAAGTGTATGCCTGTATGTTCTCCCTGTAGAGCGTGTTTATCTGTACAAAGGTAGGGCATTAAAGTGAGGTTGGCTAGATGATGACCTAGGTTGGAATATCTCTAATAGATTGAGCATCATATGGTTGTGAGAAACGATCATAGAGTGTAGACCCTTGTGCGCCCAGACTAAGAAAGAATCGAGAAGTTAGATAAGAGTAACTTGTAGCTAGAAGTACGCATTAAGCCATCTAACCTCCCTGGGAACCAATAGACCTCCTTAGCTCCTAGATATGACTAAGTCAAAGTTTAAAGTATGGATTACACGCTTTAAGTGATCAATAGAAATATCTCCCTAGCAAAGGATGTATAAGAGAACTTAGTTAAGATTCAAGAGCTAAAACTAGTGTTCTTTACCCGTTGATTTATGTCAAAATGTTTCTAGTAGACCATGCACCTCAGAATCGTGAGGGCAATCAGAGGTCTAAACCTAAGTACAACCAGAGATTTGGATTAGCACCGAGGAGCTAACCTCGAGTGTCTTGACAAATGAGAGATGAGATTTAAATCGCCTAAAAGCCCTTGAGAACCTTGTAGGCCTCCACGACAACAAAAAATGACCAAGGTAGCTCATCAGGCTATAATAATGTGAACAATGTCACAAGTCTGTCCACTACCCTTTTTACTTCGATACCATACCATCAAGACTCCGCACGGATTCTCGTACCATGAAGCTAGGCATGTCAGCTACGTTTGCACGACACGTGCTCCAACTCAGTGGAAATAGCCAAAGATCTCCAAAACGGGATCTTTGTCCTGTAAACTTGTCCCTGAGCAGGGGAGCGTGGGACCATTTAGCATGACCTAGTAGCTGATCGACACACAAGGGATCGCTTCCCCTAAACTTTGGCGACTTTATGGTCCCGTGTGAGGATCTATCAACTAAATCATATGGGTGATGTTCAAATTGTTGTTCATTTTCAGATCCGTGCATCCTGTCTTGCAGCTTATGAGGTCACGCCTCAAGATAGGATATTGGAGAGGTTTGCAGTCATAGAGGAAGTCGTTCCGAAGCATCAGTCCGTTTTTGTATTTGAGTCTTTTGTATTTTGTTTTGCAATTGTATCCTAGACTCATTTTCCTCTTTTGTAATAAATTCAAACAACATCATCTTATAATTGGATTTTATTTAAATTTAAATTTTATGGAATTTTATCTTTTTTTTTATTTTTTATTAGATTTGGCTTTCATCTCTTTAGTCACAATCTGATATTCAAACCCTCGAAAAATTGGGTTGTGACAATGGGGATGAGTATTTACAAATACATAGTAAAAAATGTAAGTGACCTCACTAGTGTAGTCATACAATTCAATCACATTTGCATGTAAGCATAGAGTTGGGTGCATAATACTTCTTTACACACGATTCATGTAAGCATTTGCACTCACTAAACGGACTCATTAACATATACTCTAGGCCTAACTATGGACTAGCATGCTCAGCTATCGAAAGCAAACAGAAAAGAAAGGAAGCAAATAATAATGTGGCATATGAGTTCGTAGATAACATGTTTGATAAGTAATCCATAATCATATGACATTCAACATGTCTGAGATCCGGCATAAAAAATAATAGTTCAAGAAATGATGGACTTCATGTTTATCATGACAAATACTCTTTATGAAACATATGTACATAATTTGGTGCTTATTTGTGCTCATCATACATGACATCAATGTGTCTCACTAGGCCTAAACAAGATCATATCATAAGTAGAAGAGATTAAGTAAATACATCACAAAGTTCATTTCATGAATACTGTTCAACATGATATATGCTATTTATGCCTCAATCAATTTTATCTTATTTACCGTTTTAGGCTCAACTTGGTTCTCCTAAACTCAATTTAGTTGATCCTTCATAAATTCTGCTCAACCAAAATTCAAGCTCACATACGTTATTCTATTCATTTAGAAAACTAAGTTTAGAGTCTATTTATGTGTGAAATTTCACATCAGTTGGGGAGGAGAATGAAAAACTCTTTATAAGGGTATGGAAACCTTTCTGTACAGACACGTTTTAAAAACCTTGAGAGGAAGCCCGAAAGGGAAAGCTCAAAGAGGACTATTTGCTAGCGGTAAGCCTGGGCCATTACAAATGGTATCAGAGCCAGACACCGGGCGATGTGCTAGCGAGGAGCCTGTTCTCCAAATGGGGTAGACACGAGGCAAAGTGCCAAAAAGGATGTTGGGCCCCAAAGGGGTAGATTTGGTGGTGGGTGGTCCCACATCGATTAGAGAAAGGAATGAGTGCCAGCGATAACATTGGACCCTAAAGGGAGGTGGATTATGAAATCCCACATCGGTTGAAGAGAAGAACGAAACACCCTTTATAAGGATGTGGAAACCTTTCCCTAGCTGACGCGTTTTAAAAACCTTGAGAAGAAGCTCAAAAGAGAAAGTCCAAAGAGGATAATATCTATCATCGGTTACATTAGGAAATTAACATAACTTAACTATCCTAAAATCAGTCTTAAACAGTGTTACGTATTACTGATGATTCGAAACAATAGCTATATGAATCTTTAGCTTTAATTACATAACATAAGAAAGTATTTGGAATAGTCCAAAACGGTCAAGCTAGCAAAGATTTTTTTTTTTCTTTTCAATTTGAGTCTTTCACTTGTTAGTCAAAAGAGAATTATTGCATACATCTATATATGATAAGAAGTTTATAAAAGAGTCTAAATATGGCAAGGAAATCCTAATGCATGCAAATACAAACAAACGTTTTGCTTCATTTCTTGGTGAATGCATCATTAAACAAATAGAATTCAACTCAAACTTTATCAAACAAAAAAGTAAGCCAAGATAGTTCAAAATCTTTATAATTCAAAAGTTATCTAAAATATTTTATTTCTTTAATTTTTATAGTACGGACAAAAAACTAAACTTGACAATCATTATTTTTCAGCCAAGGTCTTCCCTATAAGGTTCATCTATATGGTAAGTTGATAAAGACGGACAATACCTCATTTCCTTTACTACAAATTAAATAAGTCAATGCTAATAAGTTTAAATGACTCGTAACCATTAAAAGATTAAAATTTGTGAGAGAGTTCAATATGAATCTGTCAGTTTTGTTGTCTTTGTCACTTTTCTTGTTTATTGAACACTTCGTGTGCTTGTCGTTGATGATTTGTACTCGTGAACTGCATGACCTAATATCAACTAAGCAAAGATTCTTTACCAGTTCTTATTGGTGAGCGACTATTAAAGAATCAAAATCGAGATTTTAATACGAGATTGATTTTGAGGGATTTACACAAGAATCCTCAAGTTGGAAGTCCCGATATGATTAATTGAGCACCTTCTTATGACTTTTGTTGCCAACGTCAAAACTTATTAAATGTAAACGTATATAAGTAGTGTGAGATCCCACATCGGTCAGAGAGGAGAGCTAAACATTTTTTTATAAAGGTGTGAAAACCTCTATCTAACAGACTATTTTAAAAACCTTGAGAAGAAGTTTGGAAGAAAAAACTCAAATACGACAATATCTTTTAGCGGTTGGCTTGGGTTATTACAAGTAGGTACTCCACTAATTTATTGTTTGGTTTTTAACTTAATTTTGTCTACTCTTTTTGTCTTTCTTCTTTATTGTCTTGGATAAATAAAATAAATTGTTTGTGATCTCTGCGAGACTCAAGTAAACGAGAGTTATAGGAATAAATTGATACTACATTCAAACAAGAGCGATTATGAGATTAGAATAGTTAAGAAATGTTTTAAAAAATTGAAAGTTACTACCTATACCAACAAAGTATATCTTCCTTTTCAAACCCTAAAATAAAACGTGTTCTCTTTAGAGAAATCCTGTATTAGGTGACCTTTTGAAAAAATTTCAACAAAACATGTGAGTGAAGACAAAACATACTAAAAAAACACATGTTGGTCAGTAGCATGAAGTAACGTGATCATGTTGCAGTTGATGTATAAGAATTTCTAGCCATCGGGAACTAATTCAAATTCATAATTCTAGGCTTTCTGGGCATAAGACATCAGGGTCATGGTTATTACTATTTCTAACCATCTCCAAATTTAGAGTCCATATAAAATGACTTTTCGAGTATTTAAAATCATTCTAACCGAGCTATTGTGACCACTCTACTAGACATTGCATGCAATATCTAACCAAAAAAGTCACCTTTTGTTGCTATGGATTCATATTGAGCTAACCCTTTTGAGGCTACGTAAAATAGAAAAAGTATTATTGCAAACAACTTTTATTTAGAAATTATATATCAAGAAAACCCTAAAAACCAGTTCTAAATGGTATGCCAGTTTCAGGCAACCACCGACTCCCACCAATAAAGTTTTCAACGGTAAACCTTGTAACTTGTGTAGCCGTATGTAATATATGGTAACCAGGCCAATCCACTCTTCTAGAAGTGTCAGCTCCTGGACCCGTATTATTGTACTCTGCAAAAAACAATTGGTCAACCGGTACATTTGGCCACCCTAACCATCCTTTAGGCTGAACCACACTGTCAAGAAATGACTCGATGAACACAACCGTTGAATATTCTCTCCATGGCCGTCCAAGATACAACAATACCTTGTCCTTACTTGATGCTATCTCGGGCGCCACGGTCACCTTACAGTTTTGGAAGACGAAGCCACTTTGATCATCTATATTTGCTTTCGATTGTGCTGTTACCGTAGTCTTAATACCAAATTCTCGAACATATATATTACAATCTTGGAATACGGAGACTCCGTTTCCGAATATGAAGTCAATGCTTCCATATATATCGCACTCTTTGAAGAATTGGGGTAGTCCCCCAGCATAGAGCGTATCTTGATAACCCAAAAACACACATTTATAATATGATGTGTGTCTGGCTTGATCAAGAACAGCAACGGCTTGGTGCTCCTTCGGCCCAGCGGAGTTTTGAAATGTCAACGACTGAGCCATGAAATTTGCACCTCTTACAGCTATACAATGAAATATGTTTTAGTATTAACACAAATTTAATCAGTGAGCGGAGAATTTGAAGCTTACTGAGAGTTGCAGAAGTTGCTGTGGTCGATCCAGTGCCATTACTTCGATCGTCAACGATGATGGTGGTAGAAGCATCCTCCCCAATCAAAGCTATGAATGTCTTAGAAGGTGGAACTTCAATCACCTCGTTGTATGTTCCAGGTTTCACCTGAATAGAAAATCTTTTCGTGCTGAAATTTGGTGCGGCTGCTATAGCATCACTAATTTTGACATAATTTCCCGTGCCATCTAAAGACACTGTGACATCAAAACTATAGCAATAAGAAAAGTTAGTAACTAGCAAATAGACTATAAAGAGCATAGCAAGCTTGAATGATGGCATTTTCAAGATGAAAGTGAGAGACAAGCTCATGATATATATATATATATATATATATATATATATATATATAAAAAGAGTAATTTGCAAATCTATCCCTAGGTTTTGAGATATTCATATATAGTAGAAAAGTTAAAATATAATTTTCAATTTTAAATACTTTTAACTTCACTTCATTGGTGCATGAATAGGTATATCAATAGTATAAATGAAATTTAATTGATATACGAATTATATCATTGATATGACACGTGCAAACAGATATATTGCAACATAGGAGAAGAAATATGTTAGGCCCCATTAGACAATCATTGTTTTAGTAGGCCCTCGATATGTGTCAGATCCACAGGACGGATCCTCTGTGCATGATAACCATTGACTTCCTGCATGATAAATGCCTATCTACAGGACGGATTCACCTTGTAGGATAATCCAACAAACAATCGAGTCACACGTCCCTAATTAGCCTCACTACTAACTTAAAGATATCGTACTAAAATGGAAAGGAAAGTGGAAGATGCTCAGAAATCGTACCGGCTCCTATCAACTTGAAAAGCTACCTTTGTCATTCTTGGATGTTGTGGAGGTCTACTACGTTCTTAAGGGCGTCTAGGTAATTTCAATCTCATCTCTCATTCCAGGACGTTTAGGATTAGCTCCCCAGGGTAAACCAATCTCTGGGTGCACTCAGGTCTAACATCTAATCGCTCATAATCATGGGGTGCAAAGTCTACTGGAACATATTGACCTAGGTCAACATATAAACTGTTCTAGCTGTAGCACCTTAAACTTAACTTGATTCTCTTGTGCATGTTTTCCTAGGGAGATTATCCTGTCTATCACCTAAGGCACCATATAAATAATCTAATCATGCATGCAAGTTTATTAGGGAGATATCCTATTAATAACCTAAAGCAGTAAAACATAAGTTTAAACATTCATGCAAGCAAACAAACAATCAAGCGAGATAACATCCATCAATCACCTAGACAACAAATCTCATCATAGGAGCTTTTGGGTAATTTCTTACATCATGCATAACATACTCTTCCATATTGTCCACTCGAAGTCCTAGTCATGCATACTAGCTTTTTAGCTTTGCATAAAACATATAACAACATGCTTCTTTAAAATCTCAACCTAGTGGCAAAATGGTAATTTTTCATAACATACGCACCAAAAACGTCATTCCAAAGTCCTTAACATGCAATTTTTAACAACTTAAGGTAAAGAATGCTTGCATGCTAGCACGTTCTAGTGATCCCTACAAGTATTACTTGCCTAAGTCTGTGTGGTTACTTATTTTGATGATGCGTGCCTTCTCGAGCTAGCTTTTTCGTGTCTTAGGAGCTAAAAAATTTCTAAAATTTCTCTGGTAGGTCCTAATTCAATTCTAAATAGGGTTAGTATTGAAATCAGGATAAAAAAAAAAAAAAAAAAG
>NW_019272035.1:3234459-3238210 GCF_002738345.1 Cucurbita maxima | reverse complement strand
GGGGGGGGGGGGGGGGGGGGGGGGGGGGGGGGGGGGGGGGGGGGGGGGGGGGGGGGGGGGGGGGGGGGGGGGGGGGGGGGGGGGGGGGGGGGGGTTAGTTCATGCGCTTAGGAGGGATAGGTGCTCTCTCGGTGTGCCACATGGCGTGCATGGATTGGTTGTCCCAAATTTGACGTCCCACGTTTGAACTCAGTAGACCTAATTCTCATAGAATTTTCTTAAATGCGACACATGGTACACGCAAATAGGTGCTTCCCAAATGAGTTGGTGCAGGCGGGCTGTTTTGGTCTCGGGCACTGAATCAGTCGAATGTGAGTGAATGGATTGGGTTGGGTTGCTCCATGGATCTACACGTGTAGAGTCTGTCGACGCGTGTGTCGTGCTAGCCCATTTGTGCAACACTATCGTGAGTGTGACATATGTACAGTCTATCTTTGCACGTTTTGCAGATAAAATTTTCAGATTTCGATGATGTGACTATGTTATTGATGATGTTATATGATGTTATACGATGATATTACTTGATGATGTTGTATGATGATGATATGATGATGATGATGCATGATAACATGATGATTTAAGATGTATGATGATGAGATGACTTAATATGACGTTATTCCATACTAAGACAATGTGCATGTATTAATGTCATGAAGCATTATGACGATGATTTTTCTTAGATACAACCCTAGTTAATGTTAATGATAATGAACGTATGAAGGTCAAGGCATGTGTGTTACTTAGAGTAATATGTGAACGATATATAGGGTTGTGTCATAAAGATGATTGAAAGATGAAAACTACAGGTACCTCATGTAGTTTTTGTGTACATATAAATCAGGTTACTTCTCCATTTATGATTATGAGTACGAATGCGTACACTACGATGATGATAAGCATCATGCCTCGCATGACACTCAGGGGTTTGTTGACCTCCGGAGGTAGCTACGAACAGCTAGCTCGACCATGATGGGTCTAGGGGATGCGAACCTCCTGGAGATTCATGCTTGCACGTCTGGGTCGAGTGTAAGAAAGTACTACACATCCAATTTTATCCGAGCTGTTGGCCACCCCTATGAAGGTTTTATCCATACGTCCCTAAATCATGAGTTGCATGTGTTTACATTCCCTAACTTCAATAATAGAGTCACTGACTGAGTATTCTTAAAATACACGCTACTTCTATTTCAGGTAAAGGCAAAACACCAATATACGACTGACGACTACATCGTAAGTAGAGACCATGACACGTGCATAGGATAGTGGTACATTATTTTTTTTTTTTTTTTTGTCTTAGGTTAGTATATGGTGTTTTTACTTTCAATGTTTCACTTGTTTTATTTAGTATTTTCTTAGGTTGTTTTAAAGAGCTTTTAAACATGTAAGTCATGATAATGTCTTAGGATAAAATTTTAAAGATTTAATTCCCAAAAAAAACATAGGTTATGATGATGATAACGATTCTAACCTAAAATCTAGTGTTAGTCAATGTAGAGTCAAGTTTAAGGGGGAAAATCAATGCTAAAAGAGTTTCAATACAATATATATAGAAGTGTTTATATTCATATATAAATACAACATATTAAACAAGAAACATTCTCAACTCCAAAACCTAGTCAATTGGCCCATAAGTAGAACAGATCCAACCACACAATGACAAATGTCACCTCCTCTCAAACCCTAAACTACCACGTGGCATGCAACCTTTACACGTGTCAAGCAATGCTTGGATCAAACTACTCTATAAAATCACAACGAAGGGGGTTCTAAATCAACAAATACAATTTTATTCACCAAAATCCTTTCAGGTTTCCAACTATTTGTGTGCTTTTTGAATTCATCTGCAAAAGTAAATGGCAGACAGCTCTCAAAGTCTGAGCTACCAAATTGGAGAGGCTAAAGGCCAAGCACAGGTTCACTTTGCCACTGTTTTTTAAAATGATTCATGACTCATAATCATACGACTAAATATAAGATTAAGGACTAATGGATAATGTATTTATGGATGTGATTATGTAGGAGAAGGCGAGTAATTTGATGGACAAGGCAAGTGATGCAGCCCAATCAACCAAGGAATCAATACAAGAGGCAGGACAACAGATGCAAGCCAAAGCGCAAGGTGCAGTTGATGCTGTCAAAGATGCCACTGACACGAAGAAATGAAGCTTTTCTATTTACATTTCCTATTGTTTCTATGAAAGGATTTAAATTAAGTTCTTGATTATCTATTTTATTGGTTTCTTATTTCTTACTTTTGTTTTTGATAAAAATGATGTTATTCATTTTGTTTTGAGGTATTATTATGATAATACAGTCATCAATTATAATAATGCAATTTGTCCTATTGGTAGTTGCTATAACGTGAGTATTGTATATGTTGATTATAATACATTATGCAACGGTTACAAAAATATATATATTTATAAAAAAAAAAAAAAAAAAATAACCAGTTGCCGACAACCTCGAGAATTTTGGCCTCGCTGGAATTCTTGGGCAACCTCTCTCTAGGACACGCTCATCCCGCTCTCATTTTGTTGAACTACCTCGTTTGCCCACCAAAACACAAAACATAGAAATATAAAAAATGAGAGGGAAGGAAAGAGAGGGAGACGAACGATCGCGAAACAATGTGATTTTCGCTTTAGCCAATGATCCAAGCAGAGTAATAATAGGAACTAGTGTACACCAGCCAAAAAGATAAACATGTAATGAGTATTTAAAAATACAATAAGTAATTTCATTGTTGAGGTTAGAAAAAGAAACTACATATCATGAGTATTTAAAAATACAAGTGATCCCATAGTTGAGGTCAGCATAGTATTTATTTACATGATCCCATTGTTGAGGTCAGCATAGTATTTATTTACACTATTCAGGTAAACGCATGACCACCAAGACAAACTCAGGGCTAAAACACTCACGGTAGAAAACAAACAAACAGGAAAAGAACATGAATAATAATGTGGTAATGGAAAAGAACCTCGAGTTTGTAATATGCTTGAAAATAATCTATGATCATATGACATATAATATACCTGTGGTCTTACATTAAAAATAATTATTCAGTGAGATGATGCATATGATATTCTATTAATTAAGAAAATCGAGCTTAAAGTCTATTCATAGAATCAACATAACTTAACTATAGTGCCACATGATATGCTACTCATTCATCCATCAATTTCATCTAATCTAACCTATAAGTATTTCAACAATAAACTCACTTACAATTTTAGGCTTAACGTGTTTCTAATCTCATCTTAGTGGGTCATTTTTTATTTACGAATGAAATTTAGACTTACATATGATATTCCATTAATTAAGAAAACCAAGCTTAAATATTCCATTAATTAAGAAAACCGAGCTTAAAGTCTATTCATAGAATCCGAAATAGTCAAATGAGCGAACTAAATCTAAACTGAACGTAAAAGTCAATCAAAGATTACTTTTTTTATTCACTTTGACCATATCACTGAGTCTCTCAACTCGTAGTCAAAGAGAGAACTATTGCATATATCTATATATGATTATGAGTTTCTTAAAGAGTATATATATGGCAAGGTAATCCTAATACATGTAAATACTAACAAGCGTTTTTCTTCGTTTCTTGTTGGACGCATCATAAAACAAATAGAAATCAACTTAAATTACATTTTTAGACGTAATTTTTATATAATTATAAAATGAATTTTCTTTACTCTATTATAGTAGAGACAAAAAAAAAAAAAAAAAAAAAAAAACTTGACAATCA